>NC_053023.1:129228725-129459735 GCF_003073215.2 Triticum urartu | reverse complement strand
ACACTCGACCAAGAAGCTATCACTCGACCGCTAGGAGATCAGCAGTCGCTCTATAGGCAAACGGTCAGCCGTTAAGTAGTCTTCATGGTCATTATAGCACTTTATTAGAGGCGTTACCAGTAACGCCCAATCTTAAATGTACTTTAAACCCTGCATTACTGAGGGCAGGAGGGGGCCGGCGAACTCTATATAAGCCACCCCCCTCCTCAGTATGAAGGGTTCGCACCCCTGTAATCTATACACGCATAATCCAGTCGACCGCCTCCGGGCTCCGAGACGTAGGGCTATTACTTCCTCCGAGAAGGGCCTGAACTCGTAAACCTCGCGTGTAACAACTTCCCAATAGCTAGGATCTCGCCTCTCCATACTCACCCCCCTACATCACTGTCAGGGTTAGAACCACGACAGTTGGCGCCCACCTTGGGGCAAGAATCTTAGCGCCTAGTTGGAGAAGTTGCGATCTTTTCCGATCCATTTGATCATGGTTTCTTGCGGAGTTTTGGTGGAGAGCTGCGAGATCCGTCTCGGCACGCTTACCTTCATTGTCGACGACTCCGCCTGGCTTCAGGAGGCACCGCTCGACATCGACGCGCTCCCCGCCCGCGGTGCGACGCATTTCCGCGCATGCGTTCGCGGCGTCCTCCTGCAGCAACCGTCGACCCAATATGGGTCGGCCCCCGTATCGTCTCCCCGCCCTGTCTCCCACCAGCGCAAGCGCTCCGGTCGGTCAAGACTTCAGCGGTGGGTGAGGCACGCCGTGGCCCGCCAATCGGCAGCCCCGCAAGTCGCGGCCATCGAGCCCGTCGAATCCCTCTACGGCCTGTTTGATCTGTCGACTGGCTCCGTGGAGACCGCATCCGAGTGCAACAGCAGCGATCCAGCGGCTGAGGTTCTGGCGGTCGATGGGACACACGGTCCCCCTGGTTTCCCTCGCACTGACGGAGGCACGGGTGGTGGCGATCCGTCGCATCCCCACGACGAATATCTCCCCGAACCTCTCACGTCATTGCAGCGAGAGGAGCCTCGCCGCCGGAACATGGACGCGCTCCGCACTCCTATCGTCGGAGAGACCCCCGAGGCCCGGGCCTTGGAGGAGGCGCGTTTGGCCAATTTGGCCGAGCGCACTCGACTGGAGAATCTCCAGCGAGCACTCGACGAGCGAGCGCGTCAGCGGGCTCCCGAGCCTAGTCGACGCCAGCTCTTCCCACCGACGTAGGTATATCGAACCCCAGTTCAGAATCTGGCCGCCGCGGCCCGTATAGCAGAATCGATTCAGCCCTCCCAGTCGGAGGTTGGCAGGGGCTTGTTACAGATCAGAGCATTGCTCTGGGCGGCGGGAGACCAGAATTCCGCTGTCTCTCAGACGCGGAATAGGATCCACGGTCGGTCTGTCGCAACAGATACAGTCGAGTTAGCTCACAGCCCGAGATCGCCCCCGAGGCGTGAGGGACGTAGTGGCCAACATGATCAGAACAGGAGGAATGAGCAGTATGATCATCGATTCGACCGCGATGATCGACGTTGAGTGCCAACCCCTCCCCCGAGGAGTGGGTCGTATGCGCCTCGACGGCAAGATTACAGACGCCCTCATAGTGTTGGACAGAGGATTCCAGTCGACCCCAGAGACCCAGGCTTTGATGCGACATCCATCCTCGTTCAAGGTTTGGTTGACAGGAACAGAGCTCATCGAGAAGGCCACAACGGGGATGCGCCTGCCAGCAGCAGAGTACGTGCTTCAGGGCCAGAGTGTTTCAGTCGAGCCATCAGAGCCGCAGTGATACCTCCCAATTTCAGGTTGGCAACTGGAATCAGCAAGTTCACTGGGGAATCTAAGCCTGACACCTGGCTCGAAGATTACCGAGTGGCTGTACAGATTGGTGGCAGCAATGACGAGGTGGCCATGAAGCATTTGCCTCTCATGTTAGAGGGCTCGGCCAGAGCATGGCTAAATCAGTTGGCACCCAGCAGCATTTACACTTGGGAGGACCTCTCCCGAGTGTTTGTCACAACCTTTGAAGGAACATGCAAGCGACCTGCAGGCCTAACCGAGCTGCGGTCTTGCGTGCAAAAGCCGAATGAAACTCTGAGGGAATACATCCAGAGGTGGATCACACTGCATCACTCGGTTGAGAACGTGCCGGACCATCAAGCGGTTTGTGCCTTCAAGGAAGGTGTTAAATACAGAGAGTTGAATCTGAAGTTCGGTCGAACTGGAGAGATGTCTATGAATCGGATGATGGAGATTGCCACCAAGTATGCTAACGGAGAAGACGAAGATCGACTCCGGAGTGGCAAGCAGAAAGCAGTCGCCCAGGAAACTGGAGGCAATTCCAGTCGGAAACAGAAGCGGAAGGCCGAGCCAACCGCTCCTGGGGAGGCCCTGGCCGTAGCCCAGGGAAACTTCAAGGGAAAACCCAAGGGGACCTGTAAGCCCAAAAAAGTCAAGGATCAAGATGGAAACGATGTTTTGGATCTGCCATGTCACATCCACACCAAGAAGGATGAAGAGGGCAATTTCATTTACCCAAAGCATACCACTCGACAGTGCCGGCTCCTGATCCAGCAGTTCCAAAGAAAACAGTCCAAGGACAAGGAAAAAGAGTCGGACATAATCGAGGATAAGGAAGACAGTGACGATGGATACCCCCAAGTCAATTCCACCCTGATGATTTTTGCCGATGTCGAAAGCAAAAGTCGACTGAAAGTCATTAACCGAGAGGTGAACATGGTTGCCCCGGCAACACCCAGTTACCTGAAGTGGTCCCAGACTGCCATCACATTCGACCAGTCTGATCACCCGACGCACATTGCCACCCCTGGGAGGCAAGCTTTGGTGGTCGACCCAATTGTTGAAGGCACTCGACTGACTAAAGTCCTGATGGATGGAGGCAGTGGCCTGAACATACTATATGCTGAAACATTGAAAGGAATGGGCATTCCGATGTCCAGACTCAGCACAAGTAACATGAGTTTCCATGGAGTCATTCCGGGGAAGAAAGCCCAATCGCTCGGCCAGATCGCTCTTGATGTGGTTTTTGGTGATTCAAAGAATTACCGCAAGGAAAAGTTGACATTCGAGGTCGTGGACTTCCAAAGTGCTTATCACGCCATTTTGGGCAGGCCAGCTTACGCACGCTTCATGGCCCGGCCATGTTACGTGTACCTCAAACTGAAGATGCCTGGCCCCAAAGGTGTGATCACTGTCACGGGCAATCGGAAAAAGGCGGAAGAGTGCTTTCAGAAGGGCTCAAAGATTGCAGATGCTCAGATGGCAGTGGTCGAGTTGCAAGAGTACCAAAAGACTGCCGACCCAAGCGAGTTGCTACGAGCCAAGAAGCCTGCTTCAGAATCAGCTTTTCAGTCGTCCGGTGAAACGAAAACAATCGACGTTCACCCGACCGACCCCGATGCTGCCCCACTCACATCTCAACGAGCTTGACTCCAAATAGGAGGAAGCGCTCATCCAGCTCCTCCGTGAGAACTGGGACATCTTCGCATGGAAACGCTCCGACATGCTTGGAGTTCCCAGGGGGCTGGCTGAGCACCGTCTATGGGTCGACCCAAAATTCAAGCCTGTGAAGGAACATCTTCGGCGGTCCGCCGTCCAGAAGAAGCAAGCCATTGGCGAAGAGGTGGCTCGACTCTTAGCAGCAGAGTTCATCCGAGAAATTTACCACTCCGAGTGGCTCGCCAATGTCGTCATGGTCCCCAAGAAGGACAAGTCACTTCGCATGTGCATTGATTTCAAACATATCAATCGGGCCTGCCCGAAGGATCATTTTCCTCTCCCTCGCATCGACCAAATAGTCGACTCAACTGCGGGGTGCGAAAGGTTGTCTTTTCTAGATGCTTATTCCGGGTACCATCAGATCCGTCTGTATGGACCCGACGAAATCAAAACAGCTTTCATCACCCCATTCGGATGCTTCTGTTATATCACCATGCCGTTCGGCCTCAAGAACGCCGGAGCCACGTTCATGAGAATGATCCAGAAGTGTTTACTCACTCAAATCAGTCGGAATGTGGAGGCATACATGGATGATATTGTGGTCAAGTCACGGAAAGGTTCCGACCTGCGAGCTGACCTTGCCGAAACTTTTTCCAACCTCAGGAGGTATGATATCAAGCTCAATCCATCAAAATTCACATTTGGAGTTCCAGGCGGAAAGTTACTCGGTTTTCTCGTTTCCGAACGAGGGATCGACGCCAATCCTGAGAAGATTGGCACCATACTCCGGATGAAGCGTCCTGTATGCGTGCACGATGTCCAAAAGCTTACAGGCTGCCTGGCCACTTTAAGTCGATTCATTTCTCGTCTCGGTGAGAAGGCATTGCCTCTCTACCGACTGATGAAGAAGTTTGACAAGTTCGAGTGGACTCCAGAAGCTGACGCAGCGTTTGCAGAACTCAAAGCTCTGCTCTCCACCCAGCCGGTGCTTGCTGCCCCAATCAGCAAAGAGCCTCTGCTACTGTACATTGCGGCCACAGGACAAGTTGTCAGTACAGTACTCACGGTCGAGCGGGAAGAAGAAGGAAAGACCTGCAGAGTTCAGCGCCCAGTCTATTATCTGTCTGAAGTTTTGACCCCTTCAAAACAAAGATACCCTCACTATCAGAAGCTTGTATATGGGATTTACATGACCACGAAGAAGGTTGCACGCTACTTCTCTGACCATTCCATTACAGTCGTCAGCGACGCCCCGCTATCAGAGATTCTGCATAACAGAGATGCAACTAGTCGAGTGGCCAAGTGGGCGATTGAACTCCTTCCCCTAGATATCAAGTTTGAAGCAAAGAAGGCTATCAAGTCCCAAGCAATCGCAGATTTCATCGTCGAGTGGGTTGAACAGCAACTTCCGACTCAAGTTCACTTGGAGCATTGGACCATGTTTTTCGACGGATCTAAGATGTTGAATGGTTCTGGTGCTGGGGTAGTTCTAGTCTCCCCCCGAGGAGATAAGCTCAGATATGTTCTCCAGATTCACTTCGATTCCTCCAACAATGAAGCAGAGTATGAAGCACTTTTGTATGGGTTGCGCATGGCCATTTCACTCAGCGTCCGTCGCCTCATGGTCTATGGCGACTCAGATTTGGTGGTTAATCAGGTGATGAAAGAGTGGGACGTCAGAAGTCCAGCTATGACTGGTTATTGCAATGCAGTGAGAAAGCTAGAAAAGAAATTCGAGGGGTTAGAGCTTCATCACATCCCCCGATTGAAAAACCAAGCAGCTGATGACCTGGAAAAGATAGGCTCCAAGCGAGAAGCCATTCCCAGCAATGTGTTTTTGGAGCACATCCGCTCGCCATCAGTCCAGGAAGATCCTTTCACAGAAGAAGCCCCACAACCGAAAAGTGCCACAGATCCGACTGAAGTCGAAGTTCCTACTGTGGTCGACCTGATCATGGAAGTCTTGGCCGTCACTCCCGACTGGACGATACCATACATCGCGTATATCCTAAGGAAAGAACTCCCAGAAGACGAGGGAGAGGCTCGACAGATCGTCCGCCGATCTAAGGCCTTCACAGTCATAAAGGGGCAGTTGTATAGAGAAAGCGCGACTGGAATCGGTCAGAAGTGCATTACACCAGAAGAAGGTCGGATAATCCTTGATGATATCCACTCGGGAACCTACGGCCACCATGCGTCCTCTCGGACCATTGTGGCTAAAGCATACCGAGCGGGATTCTTCTGGCCTAGAGCAAATGAGATGGCAAAAGAGATAGTCGACAAGTGCGGAGGATGCCAATTCTACTCCAACATGTCACACAAGCCTGCATCGGCCCTGAAGACCATTCCTCTCGTCTGGCCATTCGCTGTCTGGGGACTGGACATGGTCGGTCCACTGAGAACAGGCAGGAGTGGGTTCACGCATGTGCTTGTGGCAGTCGACAAGTTCACCAAATGGATCGAAGCCAAGCCTATCAAGAACCTCGATGCTGGCACTGCTATCAGTTTTGTCAAAGGACTAACATTCAGATATGGAGTCCCTCATAGCATCATCACCGACAATGGGTCAAACTTCGATTCGGACCAGTTCAGAGCTTTTTGCGCCGCTCAAGGCACTCGAGTCGACTATGCATCGGTCGCGCATCCTCAGTCGAATGGGCAAGCTGAGAGAGCAAATGGTCTGATTCTTAAAGGACTGAAACCTCGGCTGATGCGTGATCTCAAGCACGCGGCAGGTGCTTGGGTCGACAAGCTTCCGTCAGTCCTGTGGGGATTGAGGACCACCCCCAACCGGTCGACTGGAAGAACTCCATTCTTTCTAGTTTATGGAGCCGAAGCGGTTCTGCCAAGTGATCTTCTTCACAACGCGCCCCGAGTCGAGCTTTACACCGAAGACGAAGCAGAACAGGCCCGGCAAGACGCAGTCGACCTCCTCGAAGAAGAGAGGGAGATGGCCATGATCAGATCGACCATTTATCAGCAAGACTTGCGTCGATTCCACGCCCGGCATGTGAAGGGTCGAGCTTTCCAAGAAGGAGATTTGGTCCTCCGAGTGGATCAACAGAAACCACACAAGCTTGCTCCTACTTGGGAAGGCCCCTTCATCATCACCAGAGTCCTCCACAACGGAGCGTATCATCTCTACAATGTTGATCGCCAGATCGACGAGCCGCGAGCTTGGAATGCGGAACTACTCCGCCCCTTTTACACTTAAGTCCTTCCCATAAAGATGTAATAAGAGAAACTCCTGCAGTTCCTTTTTATCAAAGTCAAGAGTGTTCCAATGATTGCTATCACTTCTGTTTACATACGAGAACCCCCAGTGGGCGACTTAGCCGCGAACCCGTTTCGCCTAAGTTTAAAAAATCCTACCGAGTGGAGAGCAAACCTCCCACTCGGGGGCTTAGCTGCAGTCCAGCACTCGCCTAAGCTCTCCTACGAAGAGACTTAGCTGCGGTCAGCACTCGCCTAAGTTTAAAAAATCCTACCGAGTGGAGAGCAAACCTCCCACTCGGGGGCTTAGCTGCAGTCCAGCACTCGCCTAAGCTCTCCTACGAAGAGACTTAGCTGCGGTCAGCACTCGCCTAAGTTTAAAAAATCCTACCGAGTGGAGAACAAACCTCCCACTCGGGGGCTTAGCTGCAGTTCAGCACTCGCCTAAGCTCTCCTTCGAAGAGACTTAGCTGCGGTCAGCACTCGCCTAAGTTTAAAAAATCCTACCGAGTGGAGAGCAAACCTCCCACTCGGAGGCTTAGCTGCAGTCCAGCACTCGCCTAAGCTCTCCTACGAAGAGACTTAGCTGCGGTCAGCACTCGCCTAAGTTTAAAAAATCCTACCGAGTGGAGAGCAAACCTCCCACTCGGAGGCTTAGCTGCAGTCCAGCACTCGCCTAAGCTCTCCTTCGAAGAGACTTAGCTGCGGTCAGCACTCGCCTAAGTTTAAAAAATCCTACCGAGTGGAGAGCAAACCTCCCACTCGGAGGCTTAGCTGCAGTCCAGCACTCGCCTAAGCTCTCCTTCGAAGAGACTTAGCTGCGGTCAGCACTCGCCTAAGTTTAAAAAATCCTACCGAGTGGAGAGCAAAACCTCCCACTCGGGGGCTTACCTGCAGTCCAGCACTCGCCTAAGCTCTCCTACGAAGAGACTTAGCTGCGGTCAGCACTCGCCTAAGTTTAAAAAATCCTACCGAGTGGAGAGCAAACCTCCCACTCGGGGGCTTACCTGCAGTCCAGCACTCGCCTAAGCTCTCCTACGAAGAGACTTAGCTGCGGTCTGCACTCGCCTAAGTTTAAAAAATCCTACCGAGTGGAGAGCAAACCTCCCACTCGGGGGCTTACCTGCAGTCCAGCACTCGCCTAAGCTCTCCTACGAAGAGACTTAGCTGCGGTCTGCACTCGCCTAAGTTTAAAAAATCCTACCGAGTGGAGAGCAAACCTCCCACTCGGGGGCTTACCTGCAGTCCAGCACTCGCCTAAGCTCTCCTACGAAGAGACTTAGCTGCGGTCTGCACTCGCCTAAGTTTAAAAAATCCTACCGAGTGGACAGCAAACCTCCCACTCAGGGGCTTAGCTGCAGTCAGCACTCGCCTAAGCTCTCCTACGAAGAGACTTAGCTGCGGTCTGCACTCGCCTAAGTTTAAAAAATCTACCGAGTGGAGAGCAAACCTCAAACTCGGGGGCTTAGCTGCAGTCCAGCACTCGCCTAAGCTCTCCTACGAAGAGACTTAGCTGCGGTCTGCACTCGCCTAAGTTTAAAAAATTCTACCGAGTGGAGAGCAAACCTCCCACTCGGGGGCTTACCTGCAGTCCAGCACTCGCCTAAGCTCTCCTACGAAGAGACTTAGCTGCGGTCAGCACTCGCCTAAGTTTAAAAAATCCTACCGAGTGGAGAGCAAACCTCCCACTCGGGGGCTTACCTGCAGTCCAGCACTCGCCTAAGCTCTCCTACGAAGAGACTTAGCTGCGGTCTGCACTCGCCTAAGTTTAAAAAATCCTACCGAGTGGAGAGCAAACCTCCCACTCGGGGGCTTACCTGCAGTCCAGCACTCGCCTAAGCTCTCCTACGAAGAGACTTAGCTGCGGTCTGCACTCGCCTAAGTTTAAAAAATCCTACCGAGTGGAGAGCAAACCTCCCACTCGGGGGCTTAGCTGCAGTTCAGCACTCGCCTAAGTTCTCCTACGCAGAGACTTAGCTGCGGTCAGCACTCGCCTAAGTTTAAAAAATCCTACCGAGTGGAAGTGCAAACCTCCCACTCGGAGGCTTAGCTGCAGTCCAGCACTCGCCTAAGCTCTCCTACGAAGAGACTTAGCTGCGGTCAGCACTCGCCTAAGTTTAAAAATCCTACCAAGTGGAGAGCAAACCTCCCACTCGACGGGTCATCCACAAAGAGATTCAACGACAAATCAAGTTCAAATAAAGCCTAAAAGATCCGAGAGACCTCAGATCAAAGTACTCGAGCCCACAGCTCGGCAGAGTTTAAACTGTTACACTTCCACTCGGCATTCCGAGGCGAATTTAAGGCAGAGTTTGATGGATTACAAAATACACTCGGCATCCCGAGGCAAGTTTTTTCATTCCTCAAGAGGAGGAGGACTGGCAGGAGTGACAAATTCATCCAAGTCAATCCCATCCGCGATGCGGGTAGCAGCAGCAATGAATGTCTCCATGAAGTCCTAGAAACTGTGCTTCCTCGTGTTGGCGACTTGGATGGTGGCCAGCTTCTCCTCCCACACCTCCTTACAGTGGACGCGGACCAGGGATAGAGCCACGTCAGCGCCACACCGAGCTGAAGACTTCTTCCACTCCTGCACTCGGTCAGAGATTCCATTGAGTCGAGTCATCAGAGACTCGAGATCATTCTGGAGCGTAGACTCTGGCCAAAGCGTCAGGTCGACCTGCGTCATGGCAACCTTCAGTCTAGCCAAGTAATCCACGACGCCGTCAACACGAGACTCCAGACGGAGCACGTTCATTGCGGCCTCGTCCTTCATGAGAGAGTTAACAGGGTCCAAGCTCGGCTCCACTCGACTGGTCTCTTCTTCAAAATTCTGGCAAAACTCTGCATACAAGATTCAAGGATAAGACAATTTTCACAGAATGAGTCGACCCAAAAACCAGTCGGAACTGAATGCGCACCTTCAAGCTTAAGGTACAACTTCTTCGCGAGGTCCCCCAAGTAGCTCTCCAAGTCGTTTCTCCCGCGAGCGAGGCCTTCCAGCTTCTCGCTCAGAGTGAGGTTCTCCCTCTTCCAACGTGAACACTCCCTGTTGGCTTCATTCAGAGCAGTCTTGAGCTTGGTATTTTCTTGTTCTAAGTGGTCGACCGAAGATAGCTTCTGTGCGGCCAGAGCGGTCTTGTCTTCAGCCTCCTTGCGGGCAGCAGCCAAGTCCTGATCCTTCTTCGCCAGAGCTTCTTTCAGTGTTTCTGCAAAAACGATGATTGAGTCGGAGAAAGCGAAGAAATACTAACCAGTTGACAAAAGTGTCTTACCTGCGGCGCCATCTCTGACTGTCTGCAGTTCTGTCCTGGCCAGCTCCAGATCAAGTTTCATTTGAATTTGCTGCTTCTCCAAGTCAGCCAAGTGGGCTCCAAGGTCACAAGATTTCTGAAGCCAGAGAGGAGGAGTTACAATTTCAGTAAAAAGGAAAAAGCAACAAAGGCAGTAAACACTAAGACTACGGTCGACTGCCAGCAGTCCACCATAGTCTCGGGGACTACACCCAGTGGGTGCACTTAGCGTGCCCCCACCGGTTCCTATCCCACCCGACCGACCCCCGAAGTTGAGTCGAAGGCCACCCGACTGACCCCCGAAGTCGAGTCAAAGACAAGTTGCTTCCGAGCAGCTAAGAGATAATAAGCCTACACCCAGTAAAAAAGAAGAAGAGAGAAAGCCGTCGACTGCCCGCAGTCGACGGGATACCGTTCCATTCGACATGGCCCGATCAGACAGAGCGAAGAAATTCAACTATGACTCAATTTAAAGACTACAGCCGACTGCCAGCAGCCGACCGTAGTCTCGGGGACTACACCCAGTGGGTGCACTTAGCGTGCCCCCACTCGTCAAAACACACACACACACACCCAGTGGGTGTACAAACTTAAAGACCTTCGGGAAAGAGAATCTTCAAAGGACATACCAAAACAGACCAAGTGTTGAAGTCGACTGACCTGGACATTGCTCTGAAGAGCCGAGCTTGCGTCGTAAGCCGCCTGGCAAGCCTCCCGAGCCACTTTTACCTGTTCCATCATGACTCCAGCCTGGTGTACAGCCTCCTTCGCAGCAGCCGCTTGGTCCTCAGGGACGGGGTACGCAGCAAAAAGCGAAGACGGATCTGCAGTCGACGCTGAAGGCTGCACATTCGTCAAAGGAACAGCGAAGGTCACGGAAGCCCGAGTGGGTTCGCCATCATCCCGAACTGCAGCCTCAGGCGCGGGAGTGGATTGCGGAGTCTTGCCAGTCAACACCTTCTTCTTCCTCTTCACCCTCAATGGTGCGTCGTCGTCGTCGTCGTCCGGGAGGTCGATAACATGAGGAGGAGCTGCAAGGACAACATTCAATCGACCAACACTTCAGTCGACTCGTAAGCAGGACGGCAGTGATCGTACCAGGGTTGGAGGTGACAGCGTCCTCCATCTCTTGGTTGTCGTTCCTGGCAGAGACCTCAGAAGTTGCTCCACTACAAATCAGAAAAGATTAGTCAGTTGGCCCAGGGAATCGACCAAGGATCCGTCCACAATCGACAAAGGAAAGCAAGTGTTGTCGTTACCCCGAAATGGTGGGAACAGCTATCTTCATCTTAGGCAAGGCCTTGGGCGGCTTAGATGGCACCATTCGTGGGTGCTTGGGAGCCTTCCCAGTCGGCGGAGGAGAAAAAGTCCGAGGGCGTTTCGACGACTGCCCGACAGGAGCGGTCGCCTTGCCACGTTCCTGCGCTGGATCGTGGGCGAGCTTGGATCGTCCCTCCGGGCGGGAGGGTTCAGCTTCCTCCTCCTCTTCACTGGAGAAGATGTCGTCGCCCTCCTCTCCCTCACCGTCGGACTCCCACTCGACCTGGTCGTCCCCGCTCTCGCCTCCGCTCCCCTCGCCTTCCTCGGTCGGCCCTTGGGCTCCGTTGGGCGTCGAGTACATCTCAGTGGTAGCCTGGAAGACAACGGACAGGACGAAAGTCAGTCGACTTACACAAAGAAGACTAATACAGAAGATCAGATATTCGACACAAAAACATACCTGATCCACTTCATATGAGTGGTCGAGTGGAATCACCCTTCTGGCTCCTCGGGGGTTGTCTTTATTCCCTGTGATGCTTGACAACCACCCCTCCAGCATCTCATCGGTGACCTCCTCCGGGTGGATCCGAGTGGTGTCGTCGAGGCCAGAATACAACCACATCGGGTGGTCTCGCGCCTGGAGCGGTTGGATGCGCCTCTGGAGAAAGACCTCTAACAGGTCCATCCCAGTTACCCCCTCACGGACAAGTTCAACCACTCGACCCGCCAATACCTTGACCTGGGCGCTTTCCTCTGGCGTGACCTTCAGAGAGATAGGCTTCTCGGCTCGGTCGAGTGAAAAAGGAGGAAGACCGGTCGACTGCCCTAGGGTCTCCTGGTCCTGGCAGTAGAACCAGGTCGACTGCCAGCCGCGGACCGACTCCGGGAAGGTGATAGAGGGGAAACAACTCTTCCCCCTCGTCTGGATCGCCAGACCCCCGCACAATTGGATAACTTGCGTCTTCTCGTCACTCGACTTGGCCTTCTTCACCGACTGAGAGCGGCAAGTAAAGATATGCTTGAAAAGCCCCCAATGCGGACGGCAACCCAGGAAAGCCTCGCACATGGAAATGAACGCGGCAAGGTAGACTATGGAATTGGGGGTAAAGTGATGGAGCTGCGCCCCGAAGAAATTCAAGAAACTCCAGAAGAACGGATGGGGAGGCAGAGAAAACCCTCGGTCGATGTGGGTGGCGAGGAGCACGCACTCACCGTCGCGGGGTTGCGGCTCGATCTCCCTCCCTGGGAGACGCGCGGCCTCGTGGGGAATGGCTCCTCCCTCAACCATGTCGTTGAGGTCTTCCTGACGGAGCACCGATGGCATCCAATCACCCTGAATCCAACCCTTGGGCAGGGTGGTCCGGGACGAAGATCCACCTCGCGAAGACTTCTTCCCCTTCCCCGCTGCCGCCGCCTTCTTCGCGCGCTCCAAAGCAGTGGTCTTGCCCTTCACCATTGTCGCCGGGGAGATCCCGCACGGGCTCGCGGCGCTAGGGTACGGCCGAGGGTCGCAGAAGGGCTGACGAAGGAAGAGAGGAAGAAAGAAAGAAGGAAGCAGAAGAGAGCGCACGGCTTAGAAACCCCGAGCCGGCAACTTATAAGGGGCCGCTCCCGAGTGGCTGGCCGGTAGGCCCAGGCCATCCAGTCAAATCCCGCAACAGACGCGCGCGCAGTACGTGGCGAAAAAGGCGACGTGGAGATCGAGGAACTTCCGCTTTATCGCTTTCGATTACTGCGGCCGCTCCCATCCCGCGCGCTTCCCAAAATCCAAATCCCGCGACATCCGCGGGCCACAGAACAACTTGCTAAAAAACAGAAGACCCCGATCGCGCCGGCACTCGGTATGGCACAAACAAAGAAATTCATTCGACGGAAGGCCTGGAATGGATCAAGGCGACTAAAAAAGGTTGGCAACGTCATCCGTGACGATTGTCCCGAAACGAGGCGCTCACGTAGCCCGAAGAACCGGTCGGAAAGATCTCCAACTCTTTCCCCACTCTAACCTCGATCCATTCGGGGGCTAATGATGAAGACATGTACCTAGGGTAGGGACACGGGCCTGACCCAAGATTCCTACTCTAGGACACCCCTGGGAGGAATCACCTTTCAATCGACTTGAAGGCGTCCCACTCAACGGGCTCAAGACACTCGACCAAGAAGCTATCACTCGACCAAGAAGCTATCACTCGACCGCCAGGAGATCAGCAGTCGCTCTATAGGCAAACGGTCAGCCGTTAAGTAGTCTTCATGGTCATTATAGCACTTTATTAGAGGCGTTACCAGTAACGCCCAATCTTAAATGTACTTTAAACCCTGCATTACTGAGGGCAGGAGGGGGCCGGCGAACTCTATATAAGCCACCCCCCTCCTCAGTATGAAGGGTTCGCACCCCTGTAATCTATACACGCATAATCCAGTCGACCGCCTCCGGGCTCCGAGACGTAGGGCTATTACTTCCTCCGAGAAGGGCCTGAACTCGTAAACCTCGCGTGTAACAACTTCCCAATAGCTAGGATCTCGCCTCTCCATACTCACCCCCCTACATCACTGTCAGGGTTAGAACCACGACAGTGCCTGCACCGACTAGAGAGGAAGTTGATGATGATGATCATGAAACTTCAGATCAAGTTGCTACTGAACTTCGTAGGTCCACAAGGACACGTTCCGCACCAGAGTGGTACGGCAACCCTGTCTTGGAAATCATGTTGTTAGACAACGGTGAACCTTCGAACTATGAAGAAGCGATGGCGGGCCCGGATTCTGACAAATGGCTGGAAGCCATGAAATCCGAGATAGGATCCATGTATGAAAACGAAGTATGGACTTTGACTGACTTGCTCGTTGATCAGCGAGCCATAGAAAATAAATGGGTCTTTAAGAAGAAGACAGACGCGGATGGTAATGTGACCATCTATAAAGCTCGGCTTGTCGCTAAGGGTTATCGACAAGTTCAAGGGGTTGACTACGATGATACTTTCTCACCCGTAGCGAAGCTGAAGTCCGTCCGAATCATGTTAGCAATTACCGCATTCTATGATTATGATATATGGCAAATGGACGTCAAAACGGCATTCCTTAATGGTTTCCTTAAGGAAGAATTGTATATGATGCAGCCAGAAGGTTTTGTCGATCCTAAGAATGCTGACAAGGTGTGCAAGCTCCAACGCTCAATTTATGGGCTGGTGCAAGCATCTCGGAGTTGGAACATTCGTTTTGATGAGATGATCAAATCATTTGGGTTTATACAGACTTATGGAGAAGCCTGCATTTACAAGAAAGTGAGTGGGAGCTCTGTAGCATTTCTCATATTGTATGTGGATGACATACTATTGATGGGAAATGATATAGAATTCTTGGAAAGCATAAAGGCCTACTTGAACAAGTGTTTTTCAATGAAGGACCTTGGAGAAGCTGCTTATATATTAGGCATCAAGATCTTTGGAGATAGATCGAGACGCCTCATTGGTCTTTCACAGAGTACGTACCTTGACAAGATATTGAAGAAGTTCAAAATGGATCAGTCAAAGAAGGGGTTCTTGCCTGTATTGCAAGGTATGAGATTGAGCACGGCTCAATGCCCGACCACGGCAGAAGATAGAGAAAAGATGAGTGTCGTCCCCTATGCCTCGGCCATAGGGTCTATCATGTATGCTATGCTGTGTACCAGACCTGATGTAAACCTTGCCGTAAGTTTGTTAGGAAGGTACCAAAGTAATCCCGGCATGGAACACTGGACAGCGGTAAAGAATATCCTGAAGTACCTGAAAAGGACTAAGGAAATATTTCTCGTTTATGGAGGTGATGAAGAGCTCGTCGTAAAGGGTTACGTCGATGCTAGCTTCGACACAGATCTGGATGACTCTAAGTCACAAAACGGATACATGTATATTTTCAATGGTGGGGCAGTAAGCTGGTGCAGTTGCAAGCAAAGCATTGTGGCGGGATCTACATGTGAAGTGGAGTACATGGCAGCCTCGGAGGCAGCACAAGAAGCAGTCTGGGTAAAGGAGTTCATTACCGACCTAGGAGTCATACCCAATGCATCGGGCCAGATGACTCTCTTCTGTGACAACACTGGAGCTATTGCCCTTGCCAAGGAGCCCAGGTTTCACAGGAAGACCAGGCATATCAAGCGTCGCTTCAACTCCATTCGTGAAAGTGTTCAAAATGGAGACATAGAGATTTGTAAAGTACATATGGACCTGAATGTAGCAGATCCGTTGACTAAACCTCTCCCTAGAGCAAAACATGATCAACACCAGAACTGCATGGGTGTTCGATTCATCACAATGTAACTAGAATATTGACTCTAGTGCAAGTGGGAGACTGTTGGAAATATGCCCTAGAGGCAATAGTAAAATGGTTATTATTATATTTCTTTGTTCATGATAATTGTCTATTGTTCATGCTATAATTGTGTTATCCGGAAATCGTAATACATGTGTGAATACATAGACCACAACACGTCCCTAGTGAGCCTCTAGTTGACTAGCTCGTTGATCAAAAGATAGTCATGGTTTCCTGACTATGGACATTGGATGTCATTGATAATGGGATCACATCATTAGGAGAATGATGTGATGGACACGACCCAATCCTAAGCATAGCTCAAAGATCGTGTAGTTCGTTTGCTGTAGCTTTTCTGAATGTCAAGTTTCATTTCCTTAGACCATGAGATTGTGCAACTCCTAGATACCGTAGGAGTGCCTTGGGTGTGCCAAACGTCACAACGTAACTGGATGACTATAAAGGTACATTACAGGTATCTCCGAAAGTGTCTGTTGGGTTGGCATGAATCGAGACTGGGATTTGTCACTCCGTATGACGGAGAGGTATCTCTGGGCCCACTCGGTAATGCACCATCATAATGAGCTCAATGTGATCAAGTGGTTGATCATGGGATCATGCATTACGGTACGAGTAAAGTGACTTGTTGGTAACAAGACTGAACAAGGTATTGGGATACCGACGATCGAGTCTCGGGCAAGTAACGTACCGATTGACAAAGGGAATTGCATACGGATTGATTGAATCCTCGACATCGTGGTTCATCCGATGAGATCATCGTGGAGCATGTGGGAGCCAACATGGGTATCCAGATCCCGCTGTTGGTTATTGACCGGAGAGTCGTCTCGGTCATGTCTGCATGTCTCCCGAACCCGTAGGGTCTACACACTTAAGGTTCGGTGACGCTAGGGTTGTTAGGAAGACTTGTATGTGATTACCGAATGTTGTTTGGAGTCCCGGATGAGATCCCGGACGTCACGAGGAGTTACGGAATGGTCCGGAGGTGAAGATTTATATGTAGGAAGTTGACATACGGTCACCGGAAAGGTTCGGGGGCATATCGGTATTGTATTGGGGCCATCGAAGGGGTTCCGGGGGTCCACCGGGAGGGGCCACCTCTCTCGGAGGGCCTAATGGGCTGTAGAGGAAAGGGAACCAGCCCTACATGGGCTGGCCACATCCCCCCCTTGGGCCCATGCGCCTAGGGTTGGGGGGGAAACCCTAAAGGGGGCTCCCCCCTTGCTTGGGGGGCAAGCCCCCTCCCCTTGGCCGCCGCCCCCCTCTAGATCTCATCTAGAGGGGGCCGGCCCCCTTCCTCCTTCCCCTATAAATAGAGGGGCAAGGGGAGGGCTGTAGACAACATCCAAGGCGCAGCCCCTCCCCTCCCCAACACCTCTCCTCCTCCATAAGAGCTTAGCGAAGCCCTGCCGGAGTCCTGCAGCTTCACCACCACCACGCCGTCGTGCTGCTGTTGGAGCCCTCTTCCTCAACCTCTCCCTCCTCCTTGCTGGATCAAGGCGCGGGAGACGTCCTCGCTCCGTACGTGTGTTGAACGCGGAGGTGCCGTCCGTTCGGCACTAGGATCTTCGGTGATTTGGATCACGACGAGTACGACTCCATCAACCCCGTTCTCTTGAACGCTTCCGCTCGTGATCTACAAGGGTATGTAGATGCACTCCTCTCTCCCTCGTTGCTAGATGACTCCATAGATAGATCTTGGTGATGCGTAGAAAATTTTAAAATTCTGCTACGTTCCCCAACACAATAATGTCCAAAACAGAATATAATATAGCATGTAACAATCAAAAATTATAGATACGTTGGTGACGTATCAAGCATCCCCAAGCTTAATTCCTGCTTGTCCTCGAGTAGGTAAATGATAAAAACAGAATTTTTGATGTGGAATGCTACTAGGCATAATTTCAATGTAATTCTTCTTAATTGTGGCATGACTATTCAGATCCGAAAGATTCAAGATAAAAGTTTAATATTGACATAGAAATAATAATACTTCAAGCATACTAACTAAGCAATTATGTCTTCTCAAAATAACATGGCCAAAGAAAGTTCATCTCTACAAAATCATATAGTTTAGTCATGCTCCATTTTCGTCACACAAGAATGCTCTCATCATGCACAACCCCGATGACAAGCCAAGCAATTGTTTCATACTTTAGTAATCTCAGACTTTATAAACCTTCATGCAATACACGAGCGTGAGCCATGGATATAGCACTATGGGTGGAATAGAGTATAATGATGGGGGTTATCTGTAGAAGACAAAAAAGGAGAAAGTCTCACATCAACGAGGCTAATCAATGGGCTATGGAGATGCCCATCGATTGATGTTAATGCAATGAGTAGGGATTGCCATGCAACGGATGCACTAGAGCTATAAATGTATGAAAGCTCAACAAATGAAACTAGTGGGTGTGCATCCAACTTGCTTGCTCACGAAGACCTAGGGCACTTGAGGAGGCCCATTGTTGGAATATACAAGCCAAGTTCTATGATGAAAAATTCCCACTAGTATATGAAAGTGACAAAACAAGAGACTCTCTATCATGAAGATCATGATGCTACTTTGAAGCACAAGTGTGGAAAAAAGATAGTAGCATTGTCCCTTTTCATTTCTCTTTTTTTGGGGCCTTCTTCTTTTTTTGGCCTTTCTCTTTTTTTATATTGGTACGATGCTCTATTAAATGATGATCATCACACTTCTATTTATTTACAACTCAATGATTACAACTCGATATTAGAACAAGGTATGACTCTATATGAATGCCTCCGGCGGTGTACCGGGATATGCAATGAATCAAGTGTGACATGTATGAAAGAATTACGAATGGTGACTTTGCCAAAAATACGATGTCAACTACATGATCATGCAAAGCAATATGACAACGATGAACGTGTCATGATAAACAGGATGGTGGAAAGTTGCATGGCAATATATCTCGGAATGGCTATCGAAATGCCATAATAGGTAGGTATGGTGGCTGTTTTGAGGAAGATATAAGGAGGTTTATGTGTGAAAGAGCGTATCATATCACGGGGTTTGGATGCACCGGCGAAGTTTGCACCAACTCTCAATGTGAGAAAGGGCAATGCACGGTACCGAAGAGGCTAGCAATGATGGAAGCGTGAGAGCGTGTATAATCCATGGACTCAACATTAGTCATAAAGAACTCACATACTTATTGCAAAAATCTACAAGTCATCAAAAAACAAGCACTACGCACATGCTCCTAGGGGGATAGATTGGTAGGAAAAGACCACCGCTCGTCCCCGACCGCCACTCATAAGGACGACAATGAAAGAACACCTCATGTTTCAAATTTGTTACATAACGTTTACCATACGTGCATGCTACGGGACTTGCAAAATTCAACACTAGTATTTCTCAATTTCACAACTACTCAACTAGCACAACTTTAATATCACTACCTCCATATCTCAAAACAATCATCAAGCATCAAACTTCTCTTAGTATTCAAAACACTCATAAGAAAGTTTTTACTAATCTTGAATACCTAGCATATTAGGATTATTTAAGAAAATTAACATGCTATTTAAGACTCTCAAAATAATCTAAGTGAAGCATGAGAGATCAATAGTTCTTATAAAATAAATCCACCACTGTGCTCTAAAAGATATAAGTGAAGTACTAGAGCAAAACTATATAACTCAAAAGATATAAGTGAAGCACATAGAGTATTCTAATAATTTCCGGATCATGTGTGTCTCTCTCAAAAGGTGTGTACAGCAAAGATGATTGTGGTAAACTAAAAGGCAAAGACTCAAATCATACAAGACGCTCCAAGCAAAACACATATCATGTGGTGAATAAAAATATAGTTCCAAGTAAAGTTACCAATGGAAGTAGACGAAAGAGGGGATGCCTTCCGGGGCATCCCCAAGCTTTGGCTTTTTGGTTTCCTTAGATTATCTTGGGGGTGCCATGGTCATCCCAATCTTAGGCTCTTGCCACTCCTTGTTCCATAATCCATCAAATCCTTACCCAAAACTTGAAAACTTCACAACACAAAACTTAAAGTAGAAAATCTCGTGAGCTCCGTTAGTGAAAGAAAACAAAAGACCACTTCAAGGTACTGTAATGAACTCATTCTTTATTTATATTGGTGTTAAACCTACTGTATTCCAACTTCTCTATGGTTTATAAACTATTTTACTAGCCATAGATTCATCAAAATAAGCAAACAACACACGAAAAACAGAATCTGTCAAAAACAGAATAGTCTGTAGTAATCTGTAGCTAGCGCAAGATCTGGAACCCCAAAAATTCTAAAATAAATTTCTGGACTTGAGGAATTTTATTTATTAATAATATTCAAAAATAATTAACTAAATAGCACTTTCCAAATAAAAATGGCAGCAGTTCTCGTGAGCGCTAAAGTTTCTGTTTTTTTACAGCAAGATTAACAAGACTCTCCCCAAGTCTTCCCAACAGTTCTACTTGGCACAAACACTAATTAAACACAACCAAAACAGAGGCTAGATAAATTATTTATTACTAAACAGGAGAAAAAAATCAAGGAATAAAAATAAAATTGGGTTGCCTCCCAACAAGCGCTATCGTTTAACGCCCCTAGCTAGGCATAAAAAAGCAATGCCATCTTTGGTAGGCAATCCATAAGTGGTTCTCATAATAGATTCATAAGGTAATTTAATTTTCTTTCTGGGGAAGTGTTCCATGCCTTTCCTTAACAGAAATTGGAATCTAATATTTCCTTCCTTCATATCAATAATTGCACCAATCGTTCTAAGGAAAGGTCTACCAAGAATAATAGGACATGAAGGATTGCAATCTATGTCAAGAACAATAAAATCTACGGGCACAAAGTTCCTATTTGCAACAATAAGAACATCATTAATTCTTCCCATAGGTTTCTTAATAGTGGAATCCGCAAGGTGCAAGTTTAAAGAGCAATCATCAAAATCACAGAAACCTAACAAATCACACAAAGTCTTTGGAATCATGGAAACACTAGCACCCAAATCACACAAAGCATAGCATTCATGATCTTTAATTTTAATCTTAATAGTTGGTTCCCACTCATCATAAAGTTTTCTAGGGATAGAAACTTCCAACTCAAGTTTTGTTTCATAAGATTGCATCAAAGCATCAACGATATGTTTGGTAAAAGCTTTATTTTGGCTATAAGCATGAGGAGAATTTAGCACGGATTGGAACAAGGAAATAAAATCTATCAAAGAGCAGATATCATAATTAAATTCCTTGAAATCCAAAATAGCAGGTTCATTAACATCTAGAGTTTTGATCTCTTCAATCCCACTTTTATCAAATTTAGCATCAAGATCTAAAAACTCCGAATTTTTGGAACGCCTTCTAGGTAAAGGTGGATCATATTCAGCCCCATCATTACCAAGATTCATATTGCAAAACAAAGATTTAATAGGGGAGACATCAATAACTTTTAGATCTTCATCTTTATTATCATGGAAACTAGAAGAACACACTCTTATAAAGGAATCTTTCTTAGCACGCATCCTAGAGGTTCTTTCTTTGCACTCATCAATGGAAATTCTCATGAGTTTGAGAGACTCATTGATATCATGCTTAGGTGAAATAGATCTAAGTTTCAAAGAATCAATATCAAGAGAAATTCTATCAATGTTCCTAGCCAACTCATCAATCTTAAGCAATTTTTCTTCAATCAAAGCATTGAAATTCTTTTGCGAAGTAATAAATTCTTTAATATTAGATTCAAAATCAGAGGGTATCTTATTAAAATTTACATAAGAATTGTTGTAGGAATTAGCATAATTATTATAGGAATTACTAGGATAAGGCCTAGGATTAAAGTTTCCTCTATACGCGTTGTTACCAAAATTATTCCTACCAACAAAATTCACATCCATAGATTCATTATTATTCTCAATCAAAGTAGACAAAGGCATATCATTAGGATCAGAAGAAACACTTTTATTGGCAAATAATTTCATAAGTTCATCCATCTTCCCACCCAAAACATTAATTTCTTCTATCGCATGCACTTTCTTGTTAGTAGATCTTTCGGTGTGCCATTGAGAAGAATTAACGATGATATTATCTAGGAGTTTAGTAGCTTCTCCTAAAGTTATTTCCATAAAAATGCCTCCCGCGACCGAATCTAAAAGATTTCTAGACGCAAAATTCAATCCGGCATAAATTTTTTGTATAATCATCCACAAATTTAAACCATTTGTTGGGCAATTACGTATCATTAATTTCATCCTCTCCCAAGCTTGTGCAACACGTTCATGATCAAGTTGCTTAAAATTCATAATATCGTTTCTAAGAGAGATGATCTTAGCGGGAGGAAAATACTTAGAGATAAAAGCATCTTTGCACTTATCCCAAGAATCAATACTATTTTTAGGCAAAGACGAAAACCAAGCTTTAGCACGATCTCTAAGTGAAAAAGGAAATAGCTTCAATTTAACAATATCATTGTCCACATCTTTCTTCTTTTGCATGTCACACAAATCAACGAAGCTATTTAGATGGGTAGCGGCATCTTCACTAGGAAGGCCGAAAAAAGGATCTTTCATGACAAGATTCAGCAAGGCAGCATTAATTTCACAAGATTCAGCATCGGTAAGAGGAGCAATCGGAGTGCCAATAAAATCATTGTTGTTGGTATTGGTAAAGTCACACAATTCAGTGTTATCTTGAGCCATCATGACAAGCAAGCAATCCAACACACAAGCAAATGAGGAACGGGCAAAAAAGAGGCAAATAGAGAAAGAGAGGGAGGATAGAGAGAGAGAGAGAGGGCGAATAAAACGGCAAGGGTGAAGTGGGGGAGAGGAAAACGAGAGGCAAATGGCAAATAATGTAATGCAGGAGATAAGGGTTTGTGATGGGTACTTGGTATGTTGACTTTTGCGTAGACCTCTGCTACCTCTTGAGCTTCCGTTGGTTTTTCCCCGAATAGGAAGGGATGATGCATCAGAGTAGCGTAAGTATTTCCCTCAGTTTTTGAGAACCAAGGTATCAATCCAGTAGGAGGCCATGCTCAAGTCCCTCGTACCTGCACAAAACGATAGCTACTCGCAACCAATGCGATTAGGGGTTGTCAATCCCTTCACAGTCACTTACGAGAGTGAGATCTGATAGATATAATATTTTTGGTATTTTTGGTATAGAGATGCAAAGAGAAAAGTAAAAGCAAAGTAAAAAAGCAAAGCAAGATTAAAGTGATGGAGATTGATATGATGAGAATAGACCCGGGGGCCATAGGTTTCACTAGTGGCTTCTCTCAAGAGCATAAGTATTCTACGGTGGGTGAACAAATTACTGTTGAGCAATTGACAGAATTGAGCATAGTTATGAGAATATCTAGGCATTATCATGTATATAGGCATCACGTCCGTGACAAGTAGACCGAAACGATTCTGCATCTACTACTATTACTCCACTCATCGGCCGCTATCCAGCATGCATCTAGAGTATTAAGTTAAAAACAGAGTAACGCCTTAAGCAAGATGACATGATGTAGAGAGATAAATTCATGCAATATGAAATAAACACGATCTTGTTATCCTCGATGGCAACGATGCAATACGTGCCTTGCTGCCCCTTCTGTCACTCGGAAAGGACACCGCAAGATCGAACCCAAAGCTAAGCACTTCTCCCATGGCAAGAACTACCAATCTAGTTGACCAAACCAAACGGATAATTCGAAGAGACTTGCAAAGATAACCAATCATACATAAAAGAATTCAGAGAAGATTCAAATATTATTCATAGATAGACTTGAACATAAACCCACAATTCATCGGTCTCAACAAACACACCGCAAAAAGAAGATTACATCGAATAGATCTCCACAAGAGAGGGGGAGAACTTTCTAATGAGATCCAAAAAGAGAGAACAAGCCATCTACCTACTAACTATGGACCCGAAGGTCTGAGGTAAACTACTCACACTTCATCGGAGAGGCTATGATGATGTAGAAGCCCTCTGTGATGACGGACCTCTCCGGCAGAGCTCCGGAACAAGCCCCAAGATGGGATCTCGTGGATACAGAAAGTTGCGGCGGTGGAATTAGGTTTATGGATCCTGTTCTGATCGTTTGGGGGTATGTATGTATATATAGGAGGAAGGAATACGTCGGTGGAGCACCGAGGGACCCACGAGGCAGGGGGCGTGCCCTAGGGGGGCGCGCCCCCACCCTCGTGACCGCCTCTCTGATGCATTGGTGTAGGGTCCAAGTCTCCTGGATCACGTTCGGTGAGAAAATCACGTTCCCGAAGGTTTCATTCCGTTTGGACTCCGTTTGATATTCCGTTTCTTCGAAACACTGAAATAGGCAAAAAAAACAGCAATTCTGGGCTGGGCCTCCGGTTAATAGGTTAGTCCCAAAAATAATATAAAAGTGGAAAATAAAGCCCAATATAGTCCAAAACAGTAGATAATATAGCATGGAACAATCAAAAATTATAGATATGTTGGAGACGTATCAGGCATCCCCAAGCTTAATTCCTGCTCGTCCTCGAGTAGGTAAATGATAAAAAGAGAATTTTTGATGCGGAGTGCTACTTGGCATAATTTCAATGCAAATCTTCTTAATTGTGATGTGAATATTCAGATTCGAAAGATTCAAGACAAAAGTTTATATTGATATAAAAATATAATACTTCAAGCATACTAAGAAAGCAATTATGTCTTCTCAAAATAACATGGCCAAAGAAAGTTATCCCTACAAAATCATATAGTCTGGCCATGCTCTATCTTCACCACACAAAGTATTTAAATCATGCACAACCCCGATGACAGGCCAAGCAATTGTTTCATACTCTAACTTTTTCAAAACTTTTTCAATCTTCACGCAATACATGAGCGTGAGCCATGGATATAGCACTATAGGTGGAATAGAATGGTGGTTGTGGAGAAGACAAAAAGGAGAAGATAGTCTCACATCAACTAGGCGTATCAACGGGCTATGGAGATGCCCATCAATAGATATCAATGTGAGTGAGTAGGGATTGCCATGCAACGGATGCACTAGAGCTATAAGTATAAGAAAGCTCAAAAAGAAACTAAGTGGGTGTGAATCCAACTTGCTTGCTCATGAAGACCTAGGGCAATTTGAGGAAGCCCATCATTGGAATATACAAGCCAAGTTCTATAATGAAAGATTCCCACTAGTATACGAAAGTGATAACATGAGAGACTCTCTACTATGAAGATCATGGTGCTACTTTGAAGCACAAGTGTGGTAAAAGGATAGTAACATTGTCCCATCTCTCTTTTTCTCTCATTTTTTTATTTGGGCCTTTTCTCTTTTTTTATGGCCTCTTTTTATTTGGGCTTCTTTGGCCTCTTTTTTTTCCTTCGGAGTCTCATCCCGACTTATGGGGGAATCATAGTCTCCATCATCCTTTCCTCACTTGGACAATGCTCTAATAATGATGATCATCACACTTTTATTTTTCTTACAACTCAACAATTACAACTCGATACTTAGAACAAAATATGACTCTATATGAATGCCTCCGGCGGTGTACCGGGATATGCAATATGACAATGATGATTGTGTCATGAACGGAACGGTGGAAAGTTGCATGGCAATATATCTCGGAATGGCTATGGAAATGCCATAATAGGTAGGTGTGGTGGCTGTTTTGAGGAAGGTATATGGTAGGTGTATGATACCGGCGAAAGGTGCGCGGTATTAGAGAGGCTAGCAAAGGTGGAAGGGGGAGAGTGCGTATAATGCATGGACTCAACATTAGTCATAAAGAACTCATATACTTATTGCAAAAATCTAGAATTTATCAAAGCAAAGTATTACGCGCATGCTCCTAGGGGGATAGATTGGTAGGAAAAGACCATCGCTCGTCCCCGACCGCCACTCATAAGGAAGACAATCAATAAATAAATCATGCTCCGACTTCATCACATAACGGTTCACCATACGTGCATGCTACGGGAATCTCAAACTTTAACACAAGTATTCTTTAAATTCACAACTACTCAACTAGCATGACTTTAATATTATCACCTCCATATCTCAAAACAATTATCATGCTTCAATCTTTTCTTAGTATTCAACACACTCAAAAGAAAGTTTCACAAATCTTGAATACCAAGCATATTATTATTAAGCAAATTACCATGCTATTAAGAGACTCTCAAAATAATTTACGTGAAGCATGAGAGATCAATAGTTTCTTTAAAACAAATCCACCACCGTGCTCTAAAAGATCTAAGTGAAGCACATAGAGCAAAATTATAACGCTCAAAAGATATAAGTGAAGCACATAGAGAAAAACTACATAGCTCAAAAAGATATAAGTGAAGCACATAGAGCAAAACTACTTATCTCAAAAAGATATAAGTGAAGCACATAGAGCAAAATTATAATGCTCAAAAGATATAAGTGAAGCACATAGAGTATTCTATCAAATTTTAATTCATGTATGGCTCTCTCAAAAGGTGTGTACAGCAAGGATGATTGTGGCATACTAAAACACAAAGACACAAATAATACAAGACGCTCCAAGCCGCTCCAAGCAAAACACATATCATGTTGGTGAATAAAAATATAGCTCCAAGTAAATTACCGATGGAAGTGGACGAAAGAGGGGATGACTTCCGGGGCATCCCCAAGCTTTGACTTTTTGGTGTCCTTGGATTATCTTGGGGGTGCCATGGGCATCCCCAAGCTTAGGCTCTTGCCACTCCTTGTTCCATAGTCCATCAAAAGAATTCACCCAAAACTTGAAAACTTCACAACACAAAACTTAAAGTAGAAAACTCGTGAGCTCCGTTAGCGAAAGAAAACAAAAGACCACTTCAAGGTACTGTAATGAACTCATTATTTATTTATATTGGTGTTAAACCTACTGTATTCCAACTTATATATGGATTATAAACTATTTTACTAACCATAGATTCATCAAAATAAGCAAACAACACACTAAAAACAGAATCTGTCAAAAACTGAACAGTCTGTAGTAATCTATAGCTAGCGCAAGATCTGGAACCCCAAAAATTCTAAAATAAATTGCTGGACGCGAGGAATTTATCTATTAATCATCTGCAAAAAGAAGTAAATAAATATCACTCTTCAAATAAAAATGACAGCAGTTCTCGTGAGCGCTAAAGTTTCTGTTTTTTACAGCAAGTTCAACAAGACTTTCCCCAAGTCTTCCCAACGGTTCTACTTGGCACAAACACTAATTAAACACAAAAAACGCAACCAAAACAGAGGCTAAATAATTTATTTATTACTAAGCAGGAGAAAAAAAGCAAGAAATGAAAATAAAATTGGGTTGCCTCCCAACAAGCGCTATCATTTAACGCCCCTAACTAGGCATAAAAGGGAGGATAGATCTAGGTATTGCCGTAGTAATAAGATAGATCGGTGAAACTCATTTCATATTCTCTACGTTCGACAGCAAGTTTTCTTTGAGGCAAACAAAAGTAATAAAAAGGGCTAAATTTAATAGGATATAAGTCCCCAAGATCCATTTTAGGAGGTATAGGTTCCTCTTTCGGCCCTTCGTATTGTACAACCAATTCATCATTATAAGCATTCTTTTGACAGAACCTTGTGAGCCTGAACTCAAGAGAGCATCCTAGCTCATTATTTCGAATAGCCAAATCATCATTAAGTTCAGAGATTCTATCAATTAAAATATTGATTGGCACCTTTTTTCTGAGGTTTTCATTAAAAGCAACATAGTCCGGAGATTGAAAGCGCATAATTTCTTCTTGATCGAAGAGGATAGATTCTATGGGAGGACGACCAGCATCCATCCTATAGTGCGCAAAGATTTCTTTGGCTTCTTTTATTATAAATCTGAATTCATGAGCCAAAAAGATAGTAGCGGAACGCTTAACAGAGGAATGCTCGATATTAGAAAATTCTAGGAAAACTCTTTGTATAGATGGGTGCATATGCATAAATTGTCTTTCAAGTTCAACGATAAGCATGGAAATAGCGTCCGCAAGACTACTAGTTCTATGGAGAATAGAACCACCCATAGAGGGCAAAGCACCGGCACAAGTAAAGAAATCTTGAATAACTCCTTTTCCAATAATATTACCACTACCGATTCGAAATCTTTTTGTATGGTAGGTAGGGGGTTCTTCAGCAGGAGCATCAGAATTTTCCATGATATTTTTATCGCCCATATTGGCGATAACTTCCCTAATTTCAGACATAACGACAAGCAAGCAAACTAGCACACGAGAAAACAAGAGCAAACGGGCAAAAGAGGCAAATAGAGAGGGAGGATAGAGAGAGAGGGCGAATAAAACGGCAATAGTGAAGTGGGGGAGAGGAAAACGAGAGGCAAATGGCAAATAATGTAATGCGAGAGATAGGGATTGTGATGGGTACTTGGTATGTTGACTTTTGCGTAGACTCCAAGGCAACGGTGTCAGAAATACTTCTTGCGACCTCTTGAGATTGCGTTGGTTTTTCCCCGAAGAGGAAGGGATGATGCAGCAGAGTAGCGTAAGTATTTCCCTCAATTTTTGAGAACCAAGGTATCAATCCAGTAGGAGGCCACGCTCAAGTCCCTCGTACCTGCACAAAACGATAGCTACTCGTAACCAACACGATTAGGGGTTGTCAATCCCTTCACGGTCACTTACGAGAGTGAGATCTGATAGATATAATATTTTTGGTATAGAGATGCAAAGTGAAAAGTAAAAGCAAAGTAAAAAAGCAAAGCAAGATTAAAGTGATGGAGATTGATATGATGAGAATAGACCCGGGGGCCATAGGTTTCACTAGTGACTTCTCTCAAGAGCATAAGTATTCTATAGTGGGTGAACAAATTACTGTTGAGCAATTGACAGAATTGAGCATAGTTATGAGAATATCTAGGCACGATCATGTATATAGGAATCACGTCCGTGACAAGTAGACCGAAATGATTCTGCATCTACTACTATTACTCCACTCATCGACCGCTATCCAGCATGCATCTAGAGTATTAAGTTAAAAACAGAGTAACGCCTTAAGCAAGATGACATGATGTGGAGAGATAAATTCATGCAATATGAAATAAACCCCATCTTGTTATCCTCGATGGCAATGATGCAATACGTGCCTTGCTGCCCCTTCTGTCACTGGGAAAGGACACCGCAAGATTGAACCCAAAGCTAAGCACTTCTCCCATGGCAAGAACTACCAATCTAGTTGGCCAAACCAAACGGATAATTCGAAGAGACTTGCAAAGATAACCAATCATACATAAAAGAATTCAGAGAAGATTCAAATATTATTCATAGATAGACTTGAACATAAACCCACAATTCATCGGTCTCAACAAACACACCGCAAAAAGAAGATTACATCGAATAGATCTCCACAAGAGAGGTGGAGAACTTTGTATTGAGATCCAAAAAGAGAGAAGAAGCCATCTCGCTACTAACTATGGACCCGAAGGTCTGAGGTAAACTACTCACACTTCATCGGAAGGCTATACTCATGACTCCTACCACCACTTTTCCACACTCGCGATACTAATTTTATTGTTTCTTTATCTAAACAGCCCCTACTTTTTATTTACGCGCTCTTTATTATCTTGCAAACCTATCCAAAAACACCTACAAAGTACTTCTAGTTTCATACTTGTTCTAGGTAAAGCGAACGTTAAGCATGCGTAGAGTTGTATCGGTGGTCGATAGAACTTGAGGGAATATTTGTTCTACCTTTAGCTCCTCGTTGGGTTCGACACTCTTACTTATCGAAAGAGGCTACAATTGATCCCCTATACCTGTGGGTTATTAGTACGCAGCCGGTGAGCAGACCTAGCAACCTCCATTACAAAGCAAGTTGTGTTACGCGGTCCAACCCGGCGCGCGCCGCTCAGTCGCTGACGTCAAGAAGGCTTTGGCTGATACCACGACGTCGAGTGCCCATAACTGTTCCCGCGTAGTTGGTTAGTGCGTATAGGCCAGTGGCCAGACTCAGATCAAATACCAAGATCTCGGTAAGCGTGTTATTTAGAAGTAACCGCGAACGCCGACCAGGGCCAGGCCCACCTCTCTCCTAGGTGGTCTCAACCTGCCCTGTCGCTCCACCACAAAGATCCACCCAGAGGGTCGTCGGGACAAAGGTCCTTTCAGCCCCCAATCCATGAATCACTCGCGGGTACTCTACGAGCCGACCCATCTTTAGTCATTAGATCTATCAAGTATAAGATATATAGTATAAACCCGTGATCACCTCCCTAGTGATCACGGCCCGATAGTATAGCATGGCAGACGGACAAGAGCGTAGGGTCACTGATGATAAACTAGCAAACTATACTAAGCATTTAGGATTGCAGGTAAGGTATCAACAACTGTAGCAACAATGACAGGCTATGCAATAGAATAGGATTAACCAAAAGCAGTAACATGCTACACTACTCTAATGCAAGTGCTACCTCTTGAGCACTGGTTTTCCCCCGTAAGAGGAAAGGCTGATGCGGCAAAGTAGCGTAAGTATTTCCCTCAGTTTTTGAGAACCAATGTATCAATCCAGTAGGAGGCTACGCGCCAGTCCCTCGCACCTACACAAAACAAATAAATCCTCGCAACCAACGCGATAAGGGGTTGTCAATCCCTACACGGCCACTTACGAGAGTGAGATCTGATAGATATGATAAGATAATATTTTTGGTATTTTTATGATAAAGATGCAAAGTAAAATAAAAGCAATGAAAATAACTAAGTGTTGGAAGATTAATATGATGAAGATAGACCTGGGGGCCATAGGTTTCGCTAGTGGCTTCTCTCAAGAGCATAGGTATTTTACGGTGGGTGAACAAATTACTATTGAGCAATTGACATAATTGAGCATAGTTATGAGAATATCTAGGTATGATCATGTATATAGGCATCACGTCCAAGACAAGTAGCCCGACTCCTGCCTGCATCTACTACTATTACTCCACACATCGACCGCTATCCAGTATGCATCTAGGTATTAAGTTCATAAGAACAGAGTAACGCTTTAAGCAAGATGACATGATGTAGAGGGATAAACTCATGCAATATGATGAAAACCCCATCTTGTTATCCTCGATGGCAACAATACAATACGTGCCTTGTTGCCCCTACTATCACCGGGAAAGGACACCGCAAGATTGAACCCAAAGCTAATCACTTCTCCCATTGCAAGAAAGATCAATCTAGTAGGCCAAACCAAACTGATAATTCGAAGAGACTTGCAAAGATAACCAATCATACATAAAAGAATTCAGAGAAGATTCAAATATTGTTCATAGATAAACTTGATCATAAACCCACAATTCATCGGTCTCAACAAACACACCGCAAAAGAAGATTACATCGAATAGATCTCCACAAGAGAGGGGGAGAACTTTGTATTGAGATCCAAAAAGAGAGAAGAAGCCATCTAGCTAATAACTATGGACCCGAAGGTCTGAGGCAAACTACTCACACTTCATCGGAAGGGCTATGGTGTTGATGTAGAAGCCCGCCGTGATCGATGCCCCCTCCGGCGGAGCTCCGGAACAGGCCCCAAGATGGGATCTCGTGGATACAGAAAGTTACGGCGGTGGAATTAGGGTTTTGGCTCCGTATCTGATCGTTTGGGGGTACGTAGGTATATATAGGAGGAAGAAGTACGTCGGTGGAGCAACAGGGGGCCCATGAGGGTGGAGGGCGCGCCGGGGGGGAGGGGGGTAGGCGCTCCCCCCTACCTCGTGGCTTCCCTGTTGGTTGCTTGACGTAGGGTCCAAGTCTCCTGGACCTTGTTCGTTCCAAAAATCACGTTCCCGAAGGTTTCATTCCGTTTGGACTCCGTTTAATATTCCTTTTCTTCGAAACCCTAAAATAGGCAAAAAAAAACAACAATTCTTGACTGGGCCTCCGGTTAGTAGGTTAGTCCCAAAAATAATATAAAAGTATATAATAAAGCACAATAATGTCCAAAACAGAATATAATATAGCATGGAACAATAAAAAATTATAGATACGTTGGAGACGTATCAGCAAGCAGTAGAAAGAAGAATAGGCGATATCGGGTTGATCAAGGGGGGGGGGCTTGCCTGGTTGCTCTGGCAAGTAGGGGTCATCAACAACGTAGTCGACCGGGGCACCAGCAGCGGCGTCAGTCTCGTAGTCTACCGGAGAGAAGAGGGGGAAGAAACAATGAATACAATGCAAACAGATGCATATCGATGCATGACATGACAAGTAATGGTGCTAGGTGTGCCCTAACGCAGTAGGAGGTGATACCGGCGAAGGGGGGAACAATCGGGAAAGTATCCCCGGTGCTTCGCGTTTTCGGACAAACGAACTGGAGGGGGAAAGTTGCATGTTAGCTATGCTAGAGATGTGTGGCGGACGAACAGGCTGCGTATCGGGATTCGTCTCATTTTTGTAATGAACTTTTATGTACAAAGTATTTTCATCCAAGTTATGGTTTTTTTGTCAATTAATTTTCAAAATTTTCTGAATTTTTGGAATTATTCAATTAGAATTTTAATCCCTAATACTTTTGTTACTAGGGTATTCGCTAGTCTATGTGTATGACCAGTGGGGTCCAGGGGGCTGAGTCAGCATGTACGGTCAGAAGTTGACCAGTCAAGGTTGACTGGTCAACGGGGTCAATGGGGCCCACATGTCATTCACTGCATCAGTCCAGTCAGCAAATTGACTGGTCAAACTAGTCAACGGTACACATGGGACCTGCTTGTCAGTGTCTCGCGTTTTAATTAGGGGCTGTTTTTAACGGTGGGTCCAAGATGTCAACGACACATTTTAGTTAACACAGCTAAGTAGATTTTAATTAACTGGCGAGGTGGGACCCAGAGGTCACTAGTTCATTAGCGGGCGCATTAGTCATTAACGACGGTCCTGACGCGCGGGGTCCACCTGGCGATGACCCACCTGCGTTCCAGCGCGGTGGCGCGCTGGTGACGACTGCCAAAATGGCTAAGGGGCTCGGGTTTGGGTCTCCGGTGACCAAAATGGGCGGCGGGGTGGTGCGTTCGAGCGAGGGCAGCGCCGCGAGTCGTTTGGTGCAAACAGGAGATGCTGGAGTGCCCGGAGTTGACCGGAGCATCGACGGCAACGGCGACCGGAACCAGTAGCTCGATGGAATCGAGCATAGGGGGCACGGTAAGAAGAGCGGCGGGAGTAGTGGCCGACAACAGGCTTCTGCAGGCGGGCGACACGTAATGACGCGAGGAGCAGGAGGGGCCGGAGTGGGGCGAGGCCAGCGCGCGACAGCCGGAGCTGGCCACGGCAAGGGCGACCAAAGGCCGTGGCCGGGGCGGTGCGCGCGGCGACGAGGCGTGCAGGGATGCGGTGTGGCCGGCGCGGAGGTGAGCAGCAACGACAAGGGCACGGCTGCGGCGACGCACAGGGGCGACGAGGATGAGGGGGAGAGGAGTCGGGCCTGACTTGCAGCGCAGAGGGGAACGGGGCGACGAGCTCGAGACGACAGCCCGGGAGGGAGGACGCGCGACGGCGAGTGCGCAGTGCTGGAGTGACGCGTGACGGAGGCGACGGCGGCGGGGCATCGAACGGTGCATGGTCGGGGAGAGGGGACGGCGGTCGTGAGGACAGCGAGGATGAGGGCGGGGGGGCGGTGAGGCGGCTTCGGGCAACGGCGACGAGGTCAGCCCGTTCCGATCTGGATCAGCGGGGAAGGGAGAGACGAGGGAGTGGGGGAGTGGGGCGACGGGGATTAGGGTTCGGGGGACGTGGGGGTATGGAGAGTGCGGGGGGTTGGGCCGGTTGGGTTGGCCAGTTGGGTTGGTCGGCCGGGCCAAGGCCCAGTTGGGCCAGGGGTGTTCTTTTTTTGTTCTTCTTTTTTTATTCCCTTTGTTTTTTTGTTCTTTTCTGTTTTATTTTTAGATCCACATTTAGTAAAAAAATGAAAATAGCTCATAAAATAACTTTCCATAATAACCCACTACCACAAAAGTTTTTTAACCCAAAATAAAATAGTTTAGTATTTTTTAAAATACCAAAGGCATTTAAATAATGTTTTTGCTACTGTTTAAATCATTTTAGTGCATTTAGATATTTTAAAAAAATGTGGATTCTACAACGTAATTACCTATACATTATTTTCCACCTCCAGAACATTTTAGTTTTAAGGTTTGAAAACTTCTACCGTTTGACCTTATTTTAAATTTGAATTTTGACTCAATTTTGAACTAACGTGAGATTAACTATAGTGACAGCAGTAACATGGCATCATTAGCAGGGGTTTACTGTAGTTTAACTATCGGGGTGTCACACTGTGACACTTCTTGCTCATTTGGTTCCACTTCCCATCTCGTTGATTATATTTCATCTGTTTTTAAAGATGATGCTTCTTTTTTTTCCGACTACTTTGGGACATCTCTAGGATTATTCTTCTCACCCTTATAGCTACTCAAGTGAGCAGTACTGAGTTTGAATGAATCCCCTCCTTTCGAATCCAAATCATAATTCCCACTGCCATTTGAGCCATTAGGTGTGTGTATGTCATCGTACTGGAATTCTTTATTAGGATACTTGTTTTCATACTTGGACTCACTATTCTGTCCAAACAGATTTTCTTCCTCCTCTGCCATTGTGCCTGGTTTGTACCGCACACCTGTTTTATTCATTTTCTCTAACAATCCATGTAAAGGTAAGCACTGTAACATGTTATAATTTTTCGTCAATTTAACGAATTTAATAGAGTGCATACCATAATTGCCCAATTGTTACCTGTGCACATAACTCCGGCATATGAACCAATTACTTACGAATTTCCTTCATATCATTCATAAACCGGTCCATAAAAGGCTTTAGGTTAGCAGGGACCTCGGACACACTATCCACTTTTCTCTTTCCCGTAACGGATGACTTTCGATTACTAGGTTTCTTACTGCTTTCAGCATGTTGCTCTGCAAGTTTTTCATTCTATACTCGTTCGTAATGCAGTCATCTATCTGCAAAGTCAGTATGTAATGAAAAAATAAGTACATAACAATTTGAATGGATCATCAACGTATAGTTAAATAAACATTACAATATTACCGATCCATGACCACGACCATCGTCCGGGTCGCACTTGTCTTGTTTCTCCGCTCTAGATTATGTCCAGTTTTTCATTAGGGGACTTTGCAACGACAACAGGTCATATTTCGGGCCGGTGGTTGGCTGGACCTTCTCCCAATATAAGTACTACCTCTCTCTCAGTTTACAGGGCGTGCGCGTATCCCTAGGTCGTCAATTTGACCAACCTAATACAAGTCATACATTATAAAAAATATACCAACATAAACTTCGGAGTTTCTACTTTCAAAAGATATATTTTTTGTGTTATATAGTTTATATTAGGATGATAAAATTGGCAACCTAGATATACGCGCAGAACTTGTAAACTGAAACGGAGGTAGTACTACAAAACAAATGACAAAATAAATTACAAACGCATAACATGAAGGAATATTAAATAGCATTAATTAATACCATACTTGGATTAGGGCTAGGTTGCCACATGGCCATTGCCTCACACGGTCGTCCTGCTTAAGTTTACCCATCTCCGTCAAACAAGTTTGCAAAGTGAACGCGTTAAAGTTCAACGTGTTGATCCGCTTCACATCATGCATCAACGCATAGTACTCCTTTCATATGGAAACAGCCGACATCGGTGTAATAATAGTCCCCAACAAAACAAGAACAGCCATCTGAAGAAACTCATCGTCGGTGGATTTATTCCTTGCAATTTTTTGGATCAAGTCATCTATCATTATCTGACCATTTTTTTGAACGTACTGAATAAGAATTTTCTTTATTAACTCTTTTCCTTCCATCGCAAGAATTCCAAAAACATCCTCACCTTCATTCTTAAACCCAAATATTGAAAACACGTCGTCCGATCTAAGTGAAATAAGACCTTTACTGCCAGTTTCTTCTTGTATCATGAATTTTTTGCTGTTTGGGTTATAACCTAGAATCATAAAATACAGCAAAAAATCTCTTATTTGTACTGATGGAATGATTAACATCTCTTGCAAGGTTGTTTCGTAGAACCTAAATTGTTGAGCACTTGTTAATTCTCAACGAGACTTATCCACTTCTCTATGGAACATGGAATCACACCATCGATGTCGATACTGCATGTCAAATTATTTCCCCATTAATATATATAACTACGCAATACCACTAGCAGAAAATGTATGGGGCGGGAAAATGTCACCTTGATCCGGGCGACAACCGCCGAGCAGTGGCTGCGGCAGAGGGAAAGTAGGCAGCCGTATGTGGGCGAGATGTGCCGACGGCTATTGGGCGTCCTGACACCAACTGCAGCAACGTGCGGTGTTGACGGTAGTCGGACGCGCCGCTTTTTTGCGGCACTGTGAGGCGATGAACGACGATGGGCGTACATGGGGGCGAGTGGGGATAGGGCGATGAAGGGCACGGTGTGGCGTACGAGGCGAGTGGGGGTAAGGTTTCGCCGTGCGTGGCGGTATACGGCGATGGAAAAAACTGTTTTGGGCACCTACTGGGCCCGGCCCAATACCGCCCAACCTAGTGATGCCACGTCGGCCACCGCCCAACCTGCTAATTGTTTAGTCCCACATTGCTTCTAATCACGCTTATTCACATGTTTAAATACCGTCCTCTACATACAATGTTGAATCCTTTAGTGTGGCGGCCTTACCTCATTAGGCTATTGGAAATTATGCTCTGGCACTCCAAAATCATGGAGTGTCACATAAAAAAAATCATTAATCTTCTGAGGTAAATCCGTCCACACTACATGATTTTTCATATTTATGTTCTTTTTGTTCATTTTTTATATTTTCATGAAACAACATCATTTATTTCACATGCTACAATGTGCAACACAAACACGCATGCAAAATTTCGGTGCGTTTCGACACTCGATGCATTTACAATGATTTTCTCTGTGAAAATACACAAAAACAGTCTCCGGATGTGACACAACGTCCGTTCGTACTCCGATTCCGTTGAAATTTGGCGTGAGGCCGTGGGGGTCACTCACACGCGCATGCAAAAGTTGGGTGCGGTACGTCGATGTCCACATGTAGTTGCAGTAGAAACCTGAGGTATCGGTTATGGGGGACGGGCACCCGTGAGGTGTTTTCTTTCGCAAATTCATGAAACGGCATCATTTTTTCACATGCTACAGTGTGCAACACAAACACGAATGCAAAATTTCGGTGTGTTTCGACACTCGATGCATTTACTATGATTTTCTCCGTGAAAATACACAAAACGGTCTCCGGACGTGACGCAACGTCCGTTCGTATTCCGATTCCGTTGAAATTTAGCGTGTGGGAAGGTGGGGGTCACTCACACGCGCATGCAAAAGTTGGGTGCGGTATGTCCATGTCCACATGTAGTTGCAGTAGAAACATGAGGTATTGGTTAGGGGGGATGGGCACCCGCGAGGTGTTCTCTTTCGCAAAGTCATGAAACGACACCATTTTTTACATGCTACAGTGTGCAACACAAAAACACATGCAAATTTTCGATGCGTTTCGACACTCGGTGCATTTACTATAATTTTCTCCGTGAAAATACACAAAACGGTCTCTAGACATGACACAACGTTCATTCGTACTCCGATTCCGTTGAAATTTGGCGTGGGGGTCGGTGGGGGTCATTCACACGCGCGTGCAAAAGTTGGGCATGGTACATTCATGTCCGCATGTAGATGCAGTAGAAACCTGAGGTATCGGTTAGGGGGACGGGTGCACGCGAGGTGTTCTCTTTCGCAAAGTCATGAAACATCATCATTTTTTTCCACATGCTACAGTGTGCAACACAGACATGTATACAAAATTTCTGTCCGTTTTCAACACTTGATTCATTTACTATGAATTTCTCCGTGAAAATACACAAAAAGGGTTTCCGGACATGACGCAACATCTGTTCGTACTCCGATTCCATCGAAATTTGGCGTGGGGGAAGGTGGTGGTCATTCACACGCGCATGTAAAAGTTGGGTGTGTTTCGTCCATGTCCATATGTAGTTGAAGTAGAAACCTGAGGTATCGGTTAGGGGGGACGGGCATCTGCAATGTGTTCCCTTTCGCAAAGTCATGAAACGACACCATTTTTTCACATGCTACAGTGTGCAACACAAACACGCATGCAAAATTTCGGTTCATTTCGACACTCGATGCATTACTATGATTTTCTCCATGAAAATACACAAAAACGGTCTCCGGACATAACGTAACATCCTTTCATACTCAGATTTCGTTCAAATTTGGCGTGGGGGCCAGTGGGGGTCACTCATGCGCATGTAAAAATTGGGTGTGTTTCGACATTACATTCATTTTATACTAAATTCTTCATGAAAGAACACAAAAACAGTCTACATTTGTTTGTTTGCCAACGATTTTTTTACAACTGCCCGCGCGCGCCGCGCACGGCCGGGCCAGGAAGGCAACCCACGGCGGCTACTTGGGCGCCGTTTGCGGCGCACATGTGAGGGCCCATGAAGCAAAAGCCACGGCAGCCACCGCCCAACCTACTAATCCTTTAGTCCCATATTGCTTCTGGTCACGCTTAATCACCTGTTTAAATACCGTCCTCTGCGTACAATGTTAAATCCTTTAGTGTGGCGGCCTTTCCTCAGTAGGCTATTGTAAATGATGCTCTGGCACTCCAAAATAATGGAGTGTCATAGCAAAAATTTACATTACTCTTCTGAGATAAATCTGTTCACACTACATGATTTTTTATTCTAGTGTTTTTTGTTGATATTTACAAATACAATGCTCGAATCATATGAAGAGCAACCCGCAGCTCCAGAATAATCAAATGTCATGTCTAATCTATATGACTTGACTTTACACTCAACCCGGACGGGCTGCGGGTGCCGGCAGAGCATCGTCACTCAACCCGGACAGAAAATTTAATCCCTTGATCGTCTCAAAGCATCCACCCATTACAGATTTTATCCCATAATTTCACAACTATAAAAAACAATAAAAAATTATTACATCATAGCACGGGTATACTTACCCAGAAGGGATGATATACGTGTTGCTTTGTTTGTTCATAAAGTTTAACAATCAGAGCAACACCTACACCATCTGGATCCGTATACATATAATATAAATCAATAATAACTGGACGTTAAAATTTTGTGTGACTATTTAAACCACTACATATGAGTCTCCATAATCAATGGGGTACTAAAATTATTTATAAAAAAGAAGTTAGCCTACATTGGCCACAAAAGGCGTGCGCAGGGCGGCCCACAGTGTGCACGGGCCATGGTGGGGCGGGCCTTCGTATGTGCGCCACCAATTATGCGCCGCTAGGGGCGCCAACCGCTGAGAGTGCTCTATTTTTAGTCCTACATTGCTAGTTTTGATGACGAATTGTGGATTTAAATAGCTGCATGACATCAAGTCTTCTATCATGGTAGCCATACCTCACTATACTTATGCAGGTTCTGCTCTATCACTCCACAATCGTTGTGGAGTGATACAACATGACCTGCATCAGTATTGCAAGGTATGACTATCCACGCGGAAAGACTTTTGTACACGCCCGGCAGAGTTTTTTTTTGACATCCTTCAAATGGACCTAATTTTTTTTCATACATTTGTACACTCATGGCAAGCAAGCATGCCAAGTTTCGAGGCATTTCGAACCTCTGAGAATTTTCTATGATTTTACCCCCTCTGAAACCCAAACACACTCCTCGGACATGACGCGACATGAGTGTGTGTTCAGAACACGATGAAATTTTGAGTGGGGTGTTAGGGTGGGCATGCCTACCCTGTCGCAAAACTTGGGGTCGTTTTGAAGATTGCCAAAAAATGACCTTCCTCTGCGCACACCGTTCTGGTAGGAGAGAAGGCATCGTCCCAATGGAGGGGTTTTTTTCGACATCCTTCAAATTGACCCAATTTTTTTCATACCTTTGTACACTCATGGCAAGCAAGCATGTCAAGTTTCGGGGCATTTCGAACCTCCGAGAATTTTCTACGATTTCCCCGCTCTGAAACCGAAACACACTCCCCGGACGTGACGCGATATGAGTCTGTCCTCGGAACATGATGAAATTTTGCATGGGGTCCTACGGTGGGCATGCCTACCCTGTCGCAAAACTTGGGGTTGTTCTGAATATGGCCAAAAAATGACCTTCCTCTCCGCATGCCTTTCTGATAGGAGCGAAGGCCCCGTCCCGACGGAGGTTTTTTTGACATCCTTCAAATGGACACAATTTTTTTCATACATTTGTACACTCATGGCAAGCAAGCATGTTAAGTTTCGGGCCATTTCAAACCTCTGAGAATTTTCTACGATTTTCCCCGCTCTGAAACTGAAACACACTCTTCGGACGTGACACGACATGAGTGTGTGCTCGGAACACGATGAAATTTTGCGTGGGGTCCTACGGTGGGCATGCCTACCCTGTCGCAAAACTTGGGGTCATTCTGAAGATGGACAAAAAATGACCTTCCTCTATGCACGTCGTTCTGGTAGGAGCGAAGGCCCCGTCCCAACAAAGGCTTTTTTCTGACATCCTTCAAATGGACCCAATTTTTCTCCATACGTTTGTACACTCATGGAAAGCAAGCATGCCAAGTTTCGGGGCATTTCGAACCTCCGAGAATTTTCTACGATTTTACTTGCTCTGAAACCGAAACACACTCCCCAGACATGACTTGACATGAGTAAACTTGCGTAGAGTGGCAAACGGTCAAAAATAATATAGGTACTAATGATGTGATTTAAATGAGGTGTGGCAAATGTTAAAAAATAATATAGGTACTACTGATACAATTTGAGTGAGGTGAGACAAACTTGCGTAGAGTGGCAAACAGTCAAAAATAAGATAGATACTAATGATATGATTTGAGTTTACACTGCCCCTGGCAGCACTGCTGCGCTGCCCGCGCAGTCTAAAGTCCGTTTGAGATTTTACCTGCCCAGGCAGCAACGGCAGTGCCGCCCGGACAGTGTAAAGTCAAATCAAATTATTACTAACTATCTTATATGGCAGGGTGCACGAACGCTGCTATTTAAGCCGGTCGGGGCATCCTTCAGCGGGCGAGGTGGGACTAAACAAGTGTGTCTCCCCTGTACCGTCCCACCGCCCCGCGTCAACTGGGCCGGCATGCGCCTTCGACCGCTTGCACGCGTGCCCTCCAGGTGGCCCACGCGGCCCACAGATTTCAGCCCATATCGGAGTAATGGGCCACGGGTAGGCCAACCCGAGCCCCAGAACTTTCAAGACATCAGGGCAGGCTGCGCCCCTCAAGGCCCCAGGACGAAGAGCCGCCTTCAAGAAGTCAATGGCAAGACGGCCGACTGACCACTCGCGGCCGAGTCCCAGGGACGACCGCAGGGTAAGCCGACTCCTGACTGGCGACTTCCGGAGAAGCCGGCTTTGGGGAGTCGGCCTGCGACTCCAACAAACCCCGTGACCTCATCAAGGGGGACGGGGCAGGAGAGTGGCTACAGTGAAGCCCACTCCCGCCCCTTACCAAGGGCAGGCATGGCCACAGCACGCCGTACCCCGGAAGATCTCCGTGTGGCGTGGCACTATTGCCATGCCGGCCCTGACATCAGCACCACCGGACCAAATCCTGCACCCACGACGGCTTGTCTGTACGGCTCAGAGGCAGCGGGTCCCACCAGTCGGTGAGACCCTCGAGACGGCAAGAGGACCACTAGTCGGACCCGTCGGGAGTCGGCCAGGGGGAGTCGGCCGAGCCCTCCCCCGGGGCCCACACACCATTAATCAAGATGTGATGGAGAGTGGCAATAGTGATCGCCCGCCAGGCGGCGGGACTGTTGCCACGACCCCATGATCAAGCCCGCGTCATCAGAAGCACGGCACAGTAATCAGCAGCCGGCAAGACCCGCCCGCGGCGGACGCGGCCTGTCGGCTCCGTACCAGGCCAGTCGGCGGGGCCCGCCAGTCGGCGGGCACCAGCGGTCGGCGGGAAAGACGGAGGCCAGAGGCGCTGACGGCTGGGCCCGCGTCCCGCCGGATTACCATTGTACCCCTGGGGGGTAGGCCTATATAAACCCCCCAGGGCACCCATGCAAAGGGTTGGAACCCATTAGCTCTAGGCCAGATCATATAGAAGGGAGAGAGCTAGCCTTGCCCTCTCCTACCTCCAAGAAACAACTCAAGGAGCAACCGTGTAAACACTTTGCCATAGTGATCATGCGGAGACCCTGCAGAGCAGCAGTAGGGGTATTATCTCCCCGGAGAGCCCTGAAGCTGGGTAAGATTCGCCGGCGTGCATGCCTTCGCCTCATCCCGTTTCCAGGCACCGGCGACGTTCTACTCGCCCCCACCATGAGAAGCCATCCTTTGGCATATGTCGCACCAAACCCCCGACATTTGGCGCCCACCGTGGGGCCTGGTGCACCACCGTCCGGAGACCTGTTCTGTACGGGAACCCTTGTTCTCCCTGGCGAGCGCAGCTAGCCAGGCACGCCAGACGGAGTTTGCGCCGACGCGCTAAGCGGCGTTGAGATCGCCTGCGCAACCAGCTGCCTGGCCGAACTTGTCGGCGAGGTTCGCCTCTCCGATGAACCTGCATTCAACGCAGGCACGGGCGGCCCCGAGAGCCTCCTCGCGGGCCTCCTCGATCAGCTCCACATTTCCGGCGAGCCTGCCGTAGACTTAGAGTCCGTAGGCTCCACCGACCCGATGCTGGTTGACTCCGACACCGCGTCGCTCGACGCGTTCCCCACCAATGTGGTGGTCTACGACGAACCTCTCCCTCGCGCGGAGAGCAACGGAAGCACCGTCACCGAGGTGCTCGTCATCAGTCATGACGAGCTCCCCGGCGGAGGAGCGCACGACTCACTCAGCGTGGCGCTACAAGACCTAACTGCGCCCATTTCGGAAGACGCTGACGCAGAGACGTTGGAGGCGCGCCGCCTTCAGCTCGTTGAAGGCGCGAAGAAGCTGGCCAGCATGAGGCGCTTGTCAGAAGCCTACTAGCGGGAGATGGATCGCGCCGTTGGCGGCTCGCTGGCCCCGGCAGGGCCCAACCACCTTGGCGCGGTCCAGCAGCGCAGCGTAGCCATCGCCAACCTGTTTGGGGCAAGCCGCCCTGTGTACGCTACACCAGCGGAGAACATCCGAGCCGCCCAGGCAGCGGCAGATGAGCTGGACAATTTCGAGGGCGAAGAACGCCGCCTCATGATGGAGCGAGTCCAGCGGCTCCTCGACGCGGCCGCCGCGCAGAATGAGACCGGCTGCCGCACGGAGGTGCCGCAGCGGTCAAACGATGACCTTCACCGAGATCAAGGCGCGACGTCTCGGACGCCGACTGGCGGCGCCCGAGGAAGAAGAGATAATGAGCCGGCTGTCAGCCACAGTCGGACTCGCATTACCATAGAGCGCGACCGAGACGGCCGCCCGAGAGCAGTGGAACGATGGGACGACTGTCCGCCTCCCCCTCCCCGCAAGGAGAGGCGAGTCTCCCCGCCGCCTGTTGACCATCCGACTCTCGGCGACCGCCTTGGCCGCCGAGAGGGAGTTGGAGAGAATGACACCCGCCACCGGATCGACCGACTTCACCGATCCTTAGCGCTAGAAGAAGAAGACGAGCTGGGTCCGCCTTGTTTCGGGCCCCGCATTCGGGACGAGCCCTTTCCCAGAGGGTTCACGCTCCCGAGAGACACGCCCAAGTATACCGGCTCCGTGAAGCCGGAAGACTGGCTAGTCGACTACTCCACGGCTGTCAGCAGAGCAAACGGCAACAAGCGTGTCGCCGTAAAGTACGTTCCGCTCATGCTCCAGGGCACGGCCCGGACATGGCTGAACAGCCTGAAGCCCCGCAGCATCAACAGCTGGGTCGACTTCACCGAAGCATTCGTCCGCAACTTCACCAGCACGTACAAGCGTCCTCCCAAGCCTCGTCAGCGCTCCTTGTGCGTGCAAGGCCCCAACGAGTCGACTCGCGATTACCTCACGCGTTGGGCCGAGCTTCGGAACTCCTGTGAGGGCGTGCACGAGGTGCAGGCCATCGAGTACTTCATAGTCGGGTGCAGAGAAGGCACCCTCCTCAAGCACAAACTCCTCTGCGACGAGTCAGAAACCCTCGACGAGCTGCTGATCATAGCGGACAAGTACGCCACGGCCGACTCCTCCATGAAGGCAGAGATTCAAATCAGCACAACTGGCAAAGTGGCCCCTCAAGCTCCAAGAACTCCGGCGGCAGACACCAACCGGCGACAACAGCAGGGCGACCGCAAGCGCAAGGCCCCGCAGCCGGCTTCCGGCAGCCGGCAGGTCACGACCGTTGAAGCCCAGCAGCCAGATGAGCAGCCTCCGCCCAAGCGACAGAAAGGCGGCAAGCCAAACTGGTTGCCGGCCTTCTCCTATGAGCAGACCCTGGATGGACCTTACAAGTTCCATAGCGGCGCAAAGCCGGCGAATCACACCACCCGAAAGTGCCACTGGCTCACCAGGATCGCTAAGGGAGATGACCTCCTGCCTCCCCCTCCTGCTGGGCAGCCGCCTCCGCCTCCACCCCAGCAGCCGGCTGTCAGGCCAGTCGGCGCAGTACAAGACGAATACCCTGAAGAGCATGGAGCCTACGTTGTGTTTACCAGTATGGCTGATGATCGACGCAGCAGGCGGTTGCAGCGACAAGAGGTGAATGCAGTAGCGTCGGAGACGCTAGAGTTCATGCACTGGTCCGAGAAGCCCATCAGCTGGAGCAGGGCTGACCACCCAGAAGTGATGCTGAGTCCGGGCTCCTATGCCTTGGTCCTGGACGCCACCTTTGCTACGGACAGACGAGCCACGCGTTTCTCGCAAGTTTTGATAGATGGAGGCAGCAACATCAATATCCTGTACAAGGACACCATGGAGAAGTTAGGAATCAAGCAAAGACAGCTTTAGAACAGCCGAACTGTGTTCCACGGCATTGTTCCTGGGCTTTCCTGCTCACCAATCGGCAAGATCCTGATGGACGTCCTCTTTGGAGACAAAGATCACTTCCGCCGAGAGTCTGTTTGGTTTGAGGTGGTGGACCTCGAGAGCCCATACCATGCGCTACTCGGCCGACCCGCCTTGGCCAAGTTCATGGCGGTCCCCCACTACGCCTACCTCAAGATGAAGATGCCCAGTTCTAGAGGAATTCTGACTGTGGCTGGCGACTACCGGAAGTCATCTGCTTGCGCGGCTGAGAGCAGTCGGCTGGCTGAGTCCCTAGTAATCGCGGCCGAGAAGCGGCTCCTTGAGCGAGTTGTGGCGATGGCCGGCAAGCAGCCTGAGGTATCGCCCAACCCAAAAGAGTCGGAGGCTGAGGGTTCGTTCAAACCGGCCAAAGAGACAAAGAAGATACCCTTAGATCCGGAGCACCCAGAGAGGTACGCCGTCGTAGGTGCAAACCTCGACATCAAATAGGAAGGCGAGCTCATCGATTTCCTCCGTGAGAATTGGGACATCTTCGCATGGTCTCCCAAAGACATGCCAGGTGTACCGACGGAATTCGCCGAGCACAAGTTACATGTTCAATCTGATGCAAAGCCGGTCAGGCAGCCCCTGCGCCGCCTATCAGAAGAGAAGAGAAGAGTTGTCGGAGAAGAGATAGCCCGACTCCTAGCAGCCGGCTTCATTATGGAGGTGTTCTTTCCAGAATGGCTAGCAAATCCGGTCCTGGTACTGAAGAAGAACAAGCAGTGGCGAATGTGTATTGACTACACGAGCCTCAACAAGGCCTGCCCCAAGGACCCATTTGCTCTACCAAGAATCGATCAGGTGATAGACTCCACAGCCGGATGCGAGCTGTTGAGTTTTTTGGATGCATACTCAGGATATCACCAGATCAAGCTGAACCCGGCTGACAGACTAAAGACCGCCTTCATCACACCGTTTGGAGCCTTCTGCTACCTCACCATGACGTTCAACTTAAGGAATGCCGGCGCCACCTTTCAGCGTTGCATGCAGAAGTGCCTCCTCAAGCAGCTCGGCAGAAACGCCCACGTCTACGTAGACGACGTGGTGGTGAAGACGGAAAAGTGCGGAACGCTGCTGGAAGACCTCAAGGAGACCTTTGAGAACCTACACCGATTCCAGATCAAGCTCAATCCCGAGAAGTGTGTCTTCGAAGTACCAGCCAGACAACTCCTTGGCTTCCTGGTCTCTGAACGCGGCATAGAATGCAACCCAGTAAAGATCAAGGCCATTGAGAGAATGGAGGTACCCAGCCGACTGCTAGATGTGCAAAGGTTCACCAGCTGCTTGGCGTCCATCAGCCAATTCATCAGTCGGCTGGGCGAGAAAGCTCTCCCCTTATACCAACTCATGAAGAAGACCACTTTTTCGAGTGGAACCATAAGGCGGACGAAGCTTTTCTCCAGTTGAAGAAGATGCTGACTACTCCACCCGTCCTGGCGGCTCCGACCCCCAAGGAACCTATGCTCCTGTACATCGCCGCCACCAGCCGGGTGGTCAGCACGGTCATTGTAGTAGAACGCAAGGAGGAAGGCAAGGCACTACCTATCCAGAGACCGGTATATTACTTGAGTGAAGTACTGTCGACCTCCAAGCAGAACTACCCCCACTACCAGAAGATGTGCTATGGTGTACACTTTACTGCCAAGAAATTGAACCCTTACTTTCAAGAGCATCCAATCACGGTGGTCTGCACGGCCCCGCTTGCCGAGATCATTGGTAGCCGAGATGCTTCTGGCCAAGTGGCCAAGTGGGCCATAGAGCTGGCTCCCTACACCATCCACTACCAGCCCCGCACCGCTATCAAGTCACAAGCATTGGCTGACTTTCTCGTCGACTGGGCCGAGACCCAGTACCTACCTCCAGCGCCTGATTCCACCCATTGGCGGATGCATTTCGACGGCTCCAAGATGCGCACTGGCTTGGGAGCCGGCGTCATCCTCACCTCTCCCAAAGGCGACAAGCTCAAATACGCGCTACAAATCCACTTTGCCGCCTCCAACAACATCGCCGAGTATGAGGCGCTCATTCACGGGCTCCGGCTTGCCAAAGAACTTGGCATCCGCCGGATCTTGTGTTATGGCGACTCGGACTTAGTGGTCCAGCAGTCATCTGGCGACTGGGACGCGAAAGATGCAAACATGGCGAGTTACCGTTTCCTCGTGCAGCAACTCAGCGGGTATTTCGAAGGGTGCGAGTTCCTCCATGTGCCAAGAAACGACAACGACCAAGCAGACGCCTTGGCACGAATCGGCTCTACCCGCCAAGCAATACCATCCGGCGTCGCCCTTCAACGCCTCCTCAAGCCGTGTGTCAAGCCTTCACCAGAATCAGACTCCATTTTTGTGCCGACTCCTCCCGAAGACGTCGGAACCGACTCCAGAGCCCCGGCAGTCGGTACGGGGATTTCGGCAGATGGCTCCAAATCCGCCACAGTCGAACCCGGCCCGGGGACTGTGGCAGCGGACTCGAAGACTCCAGAACTCGACCCAAGGGCCGCGCCGGCCGGCCTGGGGACTTCATTAACCCAGCAAGCGGTTGTTGACCCCAACCCGCCGCCTCCCAGCCCAACCGCCCTCGTCCAAGTCGCAGTTCTGGCAGTCGAAGAAGTAGCAGCACCCTCATGGGCCCAGCCCATCCTCAAATTCCTGGTGAGCAAAGAGCTGCCAACTGATGAGACCTCAGCTCGGCAAGTACAACGCCGGGCGGCAGCCTACACCATAGTCAACAGAGAGCTGGTCAGGCGCAGCGTCACTGGTGTCTACCAGCGCTGCGTAGAGCCAGAGCAAGGCCAAGCAATTCTCAAAGACATCCATCAAGGCGAGTGCGGCCACCATGCGGCTTCAAGAGCGCTCGTCGCAAAAGCCTTTCGACACGGCTTCTTCTGGCCGACTGCCCTAGAAGAGGCCAAGCAGTTGGTCCAAAAATGCAAAGGGTGCCAAAAGTTCAGCTCCAAGCTGCACCAGCCTGCTTCTGCACTCAAGACCATCCCCATTGCCTGGCCTTTCACAGTTTGGGGTCTAGACATGGTGGGACCATTCAAGACAGCACGAGGTGGCTTAACTCACTTACTTGTCGCAGTGGACAAGTTCACCAAGTGGATAGAAGCGAAGCCAATCAAGAAGCTGAACGGCCCCACTGCCGTGACTTTCATCGCCGATATCACAATTCGGTACGGCATACCACACAACATCATCACCGACAACGGCACAAATTTCGCCAAAGGCGCCTTGGCCCGTTTTTGCGCAACACAGGGCATCCGACTAGACCTAGCATCCGTCGCCCATCCACAGTCAAACGGCCAGGTGGAGCGAGCAAATGGCCTCATCCTGTTCGGCATCAAACCCCGGCTGATCGAGCCTCTAGAGCGCTCGGCTGGCTGCTGGCTCGACGAGCTACCAGCCGTCCTCTGGAGTCTGCGCACGACTCCAAACAAGTCAACTGGCTTCACGCCTTTCTTCCTCGTCTACGGTGCCGAAGCCGTCATCCCAACGGACATAGAGTTTGACTCCCCACGAGTCACCATGTACACCGAGGAGGAAGCAGAAGAAGCACGACAAGACGGCGTCGATCTGCTGGAAGAGGGCCGGCTGTTGGCACTCAGCCGGTCCAGCATCTACTAGCAGAGCCTGCGCCGATACCACAACAGGAAGGTCAGGCCAAGATCTTTCCAAGAAGGCGACCTTGTGCTCCGGCTGATCCAGCGAACAGCTGGCCAGCACAAGCTGTCGGCGCCTTGGGAAGGCCCTTTCATCATCAGCAAAGTACTGGGCAACGACTCCTACTACCTGATTGACGCTCAGAAGCCCCGAGAACGCAAGAGGGACGACTCCGGCTAGGAGACAGAGCGTCCATGGAATGCAAATCTCCTCCGAAGATTTTACAGTTGATGCAGTATGTACCACGCTACCTTTTGTATTAAAGTACCAAGACTTCGGGGCCCCCGAGACGAGCTCGGGGACTGCCCTCTTTTGTCTGTATGATAAAAATTATGCCTGCAAGTATGTTACTCCTTTTTATGCCGTTTGGCACCGGGCTCGACAAGTCGGCCCGGGGACTTGCCGCCTTGCACTATGAAATGCTTCCTGCAGTCGGACAAGTAGTGTGTAAACGCCTAAACCGTCTCCTGTCAGAAGCCGCAGCTCGCAGAGCGACTGCACGGTGGGCAGAAGTAAGGTAGAATGGGCATTCACATGAAAAATGGCTAAGGACTCAAAGCATAAAACATAGCTCAAGACGGCTTCCAGCCTTTTTGCAAACCGACTCTCGAGTAGTCGGATTGCCGCCCCCTATTCAACTTGCTCAAAAACTCTTAAAAACGGCTAAGTACTTGCTTTCCCAAAGTAGCCAAGCATTTGATCCAGCGGCAGTCCACAGAGCGGCTGTCCGATTGGCAAGGCAGGCAACTAAGAGAAAGCAGCAAAGGAAAAAAAAGCTAAAAGAGCAATGAGCAAGAAAATATAGAACTCGGATAAATATATTTACATAGCATAGGCCCTTGGCCGAATCTTCGAGCAGAAGTTCAAAATACACCCCGCGGGTGGAATTGTGCGAATTAACAAGTTCTTCAAAGACTACTGAAGCAGATAAAATAAAGGTAAAGCGGCAGCTTAGGAAGCAGCTGACGGATTCGGAGGGTCGGACGACGCGGCAGCGTCAGGCGTCGGGGTGGCCGGCTGGCTAGTCTCGGTTTGATCGCCTCCGGCGGCAGTCGGGTCGGTCGCACGCGGCTCGTTGCTGGAGGCGCGGTCGAGCTGAGGCTGGCCGTCTGCTCCGTCTTCTGGTGCCTCCGTCTCGCCTCCGTCCTCCGCCTCGCCCTCCTCCTCGACGCTGGAGCCAATCACCTCCGCCGAGTCCTCGCCGTAGTCCGGGTTCATCCCAAACCACTCCGGCGGTACCTCCTCGCCATCTTCAGATCGCTCGGGGACGAAGATGCTGGTGTCGGTGTACTCGGCGATCGCTGCAGCACGCTTGACGAGGGTGTCTTCCGCAGCTGCCAGCTCTAGCTGGGCCTCCGACCGAAGCGTGGCCAGCCGGTCTAGATCCAGCCCCGGATACCACGCCTTGACGAACTCCAAGGCCCGACGCGCTCCAGCTCGGGACGAAGAACCCTTCTAGGCCTCAAGACGACCAGCCGCGACCTCTAGCCAGTCGGCCGTCAGGCTGGGGGTGCGCGGAGCCTGCATGTCCGGCCACAGGGCGGCAATCGCCTGGGCACCGTGTAACACCCCGCGTCCGATGTGCCAGGTGTCCTCCAGTTTTTCGCTATTGTTGCCTTGTCATTGCTTTCATGTCTTGCATTGCATATCATGTCATCATGTGCATTTCATTTGCATACGTGTTCGTCTCATGCATCCGAACATTTTCCCCGTTGTCCGTTTTGCTTTCCGGCGCTCCGTTCTCCTCCGGTGGTCATTTCTACCTTTCTTTCGTGTGTGGGGATTAAACATTTCCGGATTGGACCGAGACTTGTCATGCGGCCTTGGTTTACTACCGGTAGACCGCCTGTCAAGTTTCGTACCGTTTGGACTTCGTTTGATGCTCCAACGGTTAACCGAGGGACCTAGAAGGCCTCGTGTGTGTTGCAGCTCAACACCCTTCCAAAATGGCCCAAAACCCACCAAAACCTGCTCCATCGTCTCGGTCGTTCGATCACGATCGCGTGGCCGAAAACCGCACCTCATTTGGACTCTCCTAGCTCCCTCTACCTATAAAAGAGCACCCCTCCCCGAAATTTCGGATCATTTCGCGGATGAACCCTAGATCCACTCCTCCCCGCGCCGCCGGACATGTCCGCCCGGCGGCCGGACACGTCCAACCGCCCGCCGCAGCGAATCGCGTCGCGCCACCTGTCCTCCGCCGCCGTCCTCGCGCCGCCGGCCCGCGGAGCCCAGATCGGGCCCGCGCGAGCCCACACCGCCGCCGTCGCCCGCCCATTTCGACCCGCCTCCTCCTCGCCGGACTTGCGCCGCCTGCTCGCCGGGGCGCCTCAACACCGCGCCCCTTCGTGCTCGCCGCCGCCGGCAGCCGCCCACCGGAGCCGCGGCCCGCCGCCACCGCCTCCCGCGGAGGAGCCCGCAACCACCGCCGCCCGGCTCCCATGCCTGCACCGCCTCCCTCTCGCGGGCGAGCCCCTTCGCCGCCTTGGGCGCCATCGCCGGCGCGGCCATCCGCCGCCCCGACCGCGCTACTCCGGCGCCGCCCGGCCTCGCCACGGCCGCCTGCAACCTCCTCGTCGCCGGCGTCCTCTCCGGCCACCGGATCCGGCCCTCCTCCGGCCTCCTCCTCGTCTCCGGCCTCCTTCTCCGTCTCGGCGCAACTCCGGCCAACTCCGGCGAGATTTCGTCGGGATGAATCAGATCCACCCATCCCTCCAACCAAACGGCTCCTTCCCCATGTCCCGGATATCTCCGTCCCGCGTTGACTTTCGCGGAGGTATAATTTCACTAAGTCCCCGAAATTCCCAGATTTATATGCCCATGTTCATCATGTCGTAACTTTGCATCCGTAGCTCCGATTCATGCATATAGCATATCAAAATGTTTGTCTCAGAGAGCTCATCATTTCATCTCATTGCATCATTTTCATTTGAGTTCATCTGGATGCCCGAAATGCTGTTAGAAGAGTGCTATTTGAGATAATTGTCAGATCTGCTGCTCCAATTAGATATTTGTCATTTTTGCCATGATTATTGTGTGCATGATATGCCCATGAGCTCTACATGAGTTTTGTTATATGCTTTGTCATCTTTCCAGAGGTGTTATCCATGTATTTTTGTGATATGTGTGGTGACTAGCACAAGCTTGCAAAGTGGTGCATTCGTTAATGCTGATTTCAGGGACTTAGAGATTCCACTAAGCCCTTGATCTGTTTATTTCAATATGCCATTTGTTCATGTTGTTTCCTAGTGATACGTGCCTCTTTTGAGGATGATCAGTAAGGATGTTTTGTTAATCTTGTAGTGATCTATTCATCCATGTTTTTGTTTGCAATTATGAAGCACCCTAGATTGAGTCAATCGAGCTCTACTTTTGTTATTTTGTGAATCTGGGCAGATTGTCTACTTGTTAGCGATTTTGCCGAGGATGTTGTAGTTGATCCGTGCATTCTATGTTGTTGTTCTTGCCATGTATAACTTTTATAATGTGTATTCTTGATGGGTGTATGCTTAGATTGTCATGACTTGCTCTGTAGTGAGTGCATCGAGCTCGTAAACATGCCTACTTGATATCTGATTTGCATGCTCCAGTTTTTCACCAAGTCTGAGAGTCTGATTATGTTTTTGCCATGTTCACATGCTTGCAATTGTATTTTCTGATCGCTTTTGGCTAAAGGTCACTAAGGGACTTTTGTTAAGCTCTTTGAGTAGCTCCATGCCATGCTTTACTTTGCCATGTTCAGGTCCTGTAGCATATAGTTTTCATGCTCCAAAGAGTGCTATCTGATCTGAAATTCCAGGCTTGTGTTAATTTCACTAAGTCTGAAACCTGTTTACCAATTGCACTTTTGTCATGCTTGTTTGAACCTGTTAATGGATAAATTAGCCGTAGCTCAGTGTTCATCTTTTGTTAAGCATCATGAGTGGATCCCTTCCATGTATTTTGTTGCCATGTTTGGGTGCTGTAGCATGTTTAACTTGTTGCATTTAGATGACTACGTGCTGTTTATCGCAGACCGTTGTCATATTCGAATAGCTTGCCATTTCCAAACCGTAACTCCGATTCCGGTGATCTTTATATCGTTTTCAAGAGGAATCACCTCACCTTTCCAGTGGCACACTTGGATTTCCAAGTTGAGGCCAGGTTCATTCATTCCTTGTCAAATCATGCATATGCATCGCATACCGCATCCCGCATATCATACCATGTTCTTGTGTTGGTTGTTTACTATGTTGTGTGCTTACTTTCCGGTGTTTGCTTCTTCGGGTTGGTTCCGGTAACGTCGCGTTGGTGAGGACCCGTTCGACTACGTCTGTTTGTCTTCTTCATGGACTCGTTCTTCTTCCTTGCAGGATTTCAGGCAAGATGATCATACCCTCGAAATCACTTCTATCTTTGCTTGCTAGTTGCTCGCTCTTTTGCTATGCCTATGCTGCGATACCTACCACTTGCTTCTCATGCCTCCTATGTTGTTGAACCAAGCCTCTAACCCACCTTGTCCTAGCAAACCGTTGATTGGCTATGTTACCGCTTTGCTCAGCCCCTCTTATAGCGTTGTTAGTTGCAGGTGAAGATTGAAGTTTGTTCCTTGTTGGAACATGGAGATGTTGTTCCTTGTTGGAACATGTTTACTTGTTGGGATATCACCATATCTCTTATTTAATTAATGCACCTATATACTTGGTAAAGGGTGGAAGGCTCGGCCTTATGCCTGGTGTTTTGTTCCACTCTTGCCGCCCTAGTTTCCGTCATATCGGTGTTATGTTCCCGGATTTTGCGTTCCTTACGCGGTTGGGTTATAATGGGAACCCCTTGACAGTTCACTTTGAATAAAACTCCTCCAGCAAGGCCCAACCTTGGTTTTACCATTCGCCACCTAGCCTCTTTTTCCCTTGGGTTAGGCCAGCCCAAGGGTCATCTTTATTTTAACCCCCCCGGGCCAGTGCTTGTCTAAGTGTTGGTCCGAAATGGGCAGCCTGCGGGGCCACCTCGGGGAAACTTGAGGGCTGGTTTTACTCGTAGCTTGACATATCCGGTGTTGCCCTGAGAATGAGATATGTGTAGCTCCCATCAGGATGTCGGCACATCGGGCGGCTTTGCTGGATTTGTTTTACCATTGGCGAGGATGTCTTGAAGAACCGGGATACCGAGTCTGATCGAAATGTCTCGGGAGGAGGTCTATTCCTTCATTGACCGTGAGAGCTTGTCATGGGCTAAGTTGGGACACCCCTGCAGGGATTTGAACTTTCGAAAGCCGTGCCCGCGGTTATGGGCAGATGGGAATTTGTTAATGTCCGGTTGTAGATAACTTGAACCTTAACTCAATTAAAATGCATCAACCGCGTGTGTAACCATGATGGTCTCTTTCCGGCGGAGTCCGGGAAGTGAACACGGTGTTGGAGTTATGCTTGACGTAGGTTGTTCTAGGATCACTTCTTGATCATACTTTTATCGACCGTGCTTTGCCTTCTCTTCTCGCTCTCTTTTGCGTATGTTTAGCCACCATATATGCTAGTCGCTTGCTGCAGCTCCACCTCATACCTTTACCCTACCCATAAGCTTAAATAGTCTTGATCGCGAGGGTGCGAGATTGCTGAGTCCCTGTGGCTCACAGATACTTCCAAAACCAGCTTGCAGGTGCCAAGGAGTCCGTGCAGATGACGCAACCAAGCTCAGGAGGAGCTCGATGAAGATCTTGTCCTTTATGTTGTTTCGTTCTAGTTGATCAGTAGTGGAGCCCAGTTGGGGACGATCGGGGACCGTGTCGCATTTGGGGTTCTTCTTTTATTTTAGTTCCGTAGTCGGACCTTGATTGTATATGGATGATGTAATGCTTTAGTCATGTAATTGTGTGAAGTGGCGATTGTAAGCCAACTATGTATCTCTTTTCCCTTATTGTATTACATGGGTTGTTTGCGAAGATTACCTCACTTGCGACATTGCTTTCAATGCGGTTATGCCTCTAAGTCGTGCTTCGACACGTGGGAGATATAGCCGCATCGAGGGCATTATACACCGACACACTGAAGCCGGCGCAGCATCCGGTGAGTCGGCCGAAGGCGAGCCTCGATGCTCAGGATGTGCTCGTCAAGGGTTCAGGGGGCGTCGGCGGCGATCTCTGCGCCCTCCGCCCTCCGACCTTCACGATCAGCCTCGATGGCTTGGATGGCGGCCTGCGAGTGCCTAGGAAAGAAGTCTGCCAAGATGGAAGAAATGAAGAATCAAGTCAAAAACCAGGAGTCGGCACGACTTATAATCGGCAGCTCGAAGAAAGAAAGTAAAGAAACTCACCATCAACGATGTCTTCAATCTCATGGAAGCCGGAGGCCAGCATCGCCTCCTTGTCAGACCAGGAGGAGCGCTCGCTCGCGAAGTCGGCCAGGAGGGCGGTCTCCGTCTCTTCCGCCTCCCTCCGCGTCTTCACAAGCAGCTCCTTCTGCTCTGCCAATTGAGTGGCCAGCAGATCACGCTCCGTGGCGAGCTTGCTGCACTCCTCCCCTTTGGTGAGCAATGCGGAGTTGGCTTCGCTCAGCTGCTGTTGAAGAGCAGCATTGGGTCCTGAAAAAAAGAAAGAAAGAAGGCGTTAAGTCATCAATAAAGAAGATCGCCAAGGAGATCCGGCCCGACTGCTGAGCAGTCGGCCCGAATCTCGGGGACTACAGCCGGCGGGTGCGCCAGCGCACCCCCGCAAAGAAGGAAAAGGACTTACTCCGGCTCTCCGACAAATCGGCGGTCCGCTTGCCTAGCTCTTCAACGTTACGGTTGAAGGCAGTGACACAGAGGTTGTGGTAATCCCGTGTCAAGCATTTCAGACAAAAAATTAATACCCAGAGTTCATCAATTGGAGTTCCGGGCCGCCTGCTCAGCAGCCAGCCCGAAACTTGGGGACTACACCCAGTGGATGCGCTGGCGCGCCCCCACAGAGAGGAACAAGGAAACAAGGACCAAAGGAAAAAACATACCCGGACGGCTGCCCGCGACGCCAGGTACGCCTTGGTGCAATTCTGGAGAGCGTCTCCCTCGGCACGAAGCTTCGCCTGGATGTCTAGAAGCGCCTGGTTTAGCGGCCCTGTGCCGCCTCCTCGCACCCACCCAATGGGCGCGGCGCTCGTCGCTTCAGCGTCTGGGATCGCCGAGCTGGCGGTGTCGGCCTCCAGGGGCGGGGTGCCGAAGTCGCCTTCTCCAGACGGCGGCGCGTCGGCGAGCCGACTTGGAGGAGCAACCTCGCCACGGCCTCGTCTTCGGTCGGCGGTACCGGAGGGTCCGCTGGCTGCTTGCCTTGCGCTCCCTCAGACGGCGGCGGAACGATCACGTCCGGCGTAGAAGGGTCGCCGCCTTCCCTCTCCATGGCGGGGTTCTCGCTGCCGGCTTGCCCAGTCTGCCCCGTGAACTCCGAAGGCGGCGGCGCAGAGTTCAACGGGGTGACGAACACCGCCGATTGGCGGCGTGCGGCCTCCTCAGCCTGCCGCTTCGTCGCGGCGGCGGCTTTGGCCTCCGCCAGTTTTTTCTTGGCGGAGGCCTCCGCCCTATCGGCCTCCGCCTTCTCCAGGTGAACGGCCTCTTCTTCATTGCGCTTCTCCTGCGCATTCCGCTCTGTCGCCTCCCGGAGGTCAGCAGCGGGGTCAATCCGCCGAGTGGTGGCGGACGTCTCCGCTGACCCCATGATGGAGGCGGCGGTGACCCTCTCAAGAGTGAGGGGAGCCCTGAAGCAAGGGGAGCAAGCAAAGACTCAGACAAAGCCACAAAGAAGAATAAAGCATTAAGACAGAATACTCACGCAGAGACCAATGGCGGCTTCTTCACTTCCTTACGGAAGCGGATGGCCTTCGCAGCTGCCTCGTCCCGCCGGGTCGCCGCAGCCAAACCCTTGGGCTTCTTTGGCCGACTGCCGAACAAGGTCGGCACGGCCCTGCGCTTCTTCCCGCCGCCTGGAGCACACGGGGTGGCAGAAGAGCCCGCGCTAGGATGGCTGGCTCCTGGCCGATGGCGGGGGGTGACTTCTCCCTCGGCGTCGTCATCAGGCCAGTCGGCGAAAGTGGCCGAAGGCCTGAAGTCGCCTGCTGCTCCTCCTCCTCCCTCGGTGTCGTCCTCCAGAGCCGCCGCCCCCAGATCGGGGTCGTCGACGTCGCTCTCCGCCCGGTCGGCGAGGAACTCGCGGGCCGGCCCCGAGGTGCCGGCTGGCGGGTGGAGGAGGGGATTCTGACCAAAGCCGACTGGTCAAAACAAACTCGGCAAGAAAAAAGACAATTCAAAGAAAGAAAGGAAAGGTAACTCACCACAGGCGGGGGGTTGGCGCGGGAGTATGGCTCCTTGCCGAACCGCCAATCCTCCAGGAGCTTGCTGTCCGAGAGGTAGTTCACCATGAAGGCCACCTCCTCGTGAGGCATGTCCTTGGTGCACATCCGACTCGGGTCGTGGTGCCCACTCATTTGGCATATCATATGGGGGCGGCCTTAGAGCGGGAGAACTCGGCACGCCACGAAGGCGGCCAGCAGGTCTGGACCAGTCAAGCCCTCCGACTGCGTCAGCACTCGGAGTCGCGCGATGGCGCCGACTCCCGCGGGCGTCAGCGACTTGGCCCGGTACGACCAGTTGGGCAGTCTCCCAGCCGGCGGGCTGGCTTTGAAAGCCGGTAGGTTGACCCAGTCGCCCCTCGCGGAGACGCTCTTGACGTAGAAGTACGATCTCTGCCACATCTTCACCGACTTTATCAGCGAGATGGAGGGGAAGGGGTTGTCGGCCCCCGACCTTCGCACGGCGATGAAAGCGCCGCATTGAGCCGACACGCCTGCAGTCTGGGTGCCGAGCTTGGAGAAGAAGAACTCCCCCCCCAGAGCTCGAGGGTGGGGAGGACTCCGAGGAAGCCTTCGCACAAGGCCACGAAGGCGGACAGCAGCACCACTGTGTTGGGGGTGAGGTGGTGCGGCTGGAGGCCGTAGAACTCCAGGAAGGATCGGAAGAAACTGCTCACCGGCAGCCCCAGCCCGCGCAAGCAGTGCGAGCGGAAGATGACCCGCTCACCCTCCTACGGCGCGGGGAAAATCTCCCCCTTCGGTGCAAGACGCACCCGCACGTGATCCTCGCCGGGGAGCCGACGAGTCCGGTAGAGGAACTCGACGTGGTCGTCGTGAACTTCGGAGCCGTCCCAGGTGCCGGAGCGCACCGGGGGAGGCACGGCGGCAGAGGAAGAGCTCATCGCGAGCTGATCGACCGCGGTGCTCGTCGGAGATTGGGCGCGCGGCGGAGCGAAGAAGAAGAAGAAGGAGGAGAGCGAGGAGCAGTGAGAAGGAAGAGAGCGAGGAGTGGTGGGAAGGAGGAGCGCGCGTGCCCCCCTCTTTCCCCTACTTATAGCCTCGTGGCCTGCGAAGCCGAGGGGGCGGTCGTGGGATTTACTGCGCCCACGGCCCCACGACCCCCACGTTCCACGACAAAGTTACTGCGCGCAGTAAATCCATGAGAATCCCAACCGTCCGCCGGGGCCGCGGCGGATCCGCTCTGGCGCCGAGGCGTGGTAGTGGTGGGCCCCGCCTATGGGCCTGTCCCATCGCACGCGTAGGTTGGCAGAATGGCCCAGCCACGTGTCATCGCATGACAGGACTAGAACGGGCGGCGGCCTGGAGGCTTAGCTAGCACGCTACATGGATCCCACCGCGACGTTCGAAATATTGTGCGAGTCGGAATTGAGCGAGTCCGAGTTGAGTGAGTCCGACTCCTTCTAGTCGGCCCGGCAGAAGTCCATCCAAGACCATGTGTTGAGCACCCGGAAGGAGAAACTGCTGAGGCTTCTCGGCCGATCGTCCGCGGCGCCTCATCAGCTTCGGGGACTACTGTCGGAGTAATGGGCCACGGGTAGGCCAACCCGAGCCCCAGAACCTTTCAAGACATCGGGGCAGGCTGCGCCCCTCAAGGCCCCAGGACGAAGAGCCGCCTTCAAGAAGTCAATGGCAAGACGGCCGACTTACCACTCGCGGCCGAGTCCCAGGGACGACCGCAGGGTAAGCCGACTCCTGACTGGCGACTTCCGGAGAAGCCGGCTTTGGGGAGTCGGCCTGTGACTCCAACAAACCCCGTGACCTCATCAAGGGGGACGGGGCGGGAGAGTGGCTACAGTGAAGCCCACTCCCGCCCCTTACCAAGGGCGGGCATGGCCACATCACGCCGTACCCAGGAAGATCTCCGTGCGGCGTGGCACTGTTGCCATGCCGGCCCTGACATCAGCACCGCCGGACTGAATCCTGCACCCACGACGGCTTGTCTGTACGGCTCAGAGGCAGCGGGTCCCACCAGTCGGTGAGACCCCCGGAGACGGCAAGAGGACCACCAGTCGGATCCGTCGGGAGTCGGCCCGGGGGAGTCGGCCGAGCCCTCCCCCGGGCCCACGCACCATTAATCAAGATGTGATGGAGAGTGGCAATAGTGATCGCCCACCAGGCGGCGGGGCTGTTGCCACGACCCCATGATCAAGCCCGCGTCATCAGAAGCACGGCACAGTAATCAGCAGCCGGCAAGACCTGCCCGCGGCGGACGCGGCCTGTCCGCTCCGTACCAGGCCAGTCGGCAGGGCCCGCCAGTCGGCGGGCCCCAGCGGTCGGCGGGGAAGACGGAGGCCAGAGGCGCTGACGGCTGGGCCCGCGTCCCGCCGGATTACCATTGTACCCTTGGGGGTAGGCCTATATAAACCCCCAGGGCACCCATGCAAAGGGTTGGAACCCATTAGCTCTAGGCCAGATCATATAGAAGGGAGAGAGCTAGCCTTGCCCTCTCCTACCTCCAAGAAACAGCTCAAGGAGCAACCGTGTAAACACTTTGCCATAGTGATCATGCGGAGACCCCGTAGAGCAGCAGTAGGGGTATTATCTTCCCGGAGAGCCCTGAAGCTAGGTAAGATTCGCCGGCGTGCATGCCTTCGCCTCATCCCGTTTCCAGGCACCGACGACGTTCTACTTGCCCCTACCATGATAAGCCATCCTTTGGCATATGTCGCACCAAACCCCCGACAGCCCATCTCGGCGATACGCGCAGCGTCGCCCGAGGCGAGCTCTAATTTTAGTCCCACCTCGCCTACCGAAGCTCGCCCGCACTGGCTTAAATAGCACGCACCGCCCTACCCGTCGTACTCCTTCTAAAAACACTGCCTCGCCTACTCTCTCTTCACCGCCTAGTTGGGCCTGTGGGCCTTGCGGGGCCGAAAAGCGTTCCCTTTTGCCGTCGCTTGATCGGGATTGGGATCGGCCTAGTACGCCCTGCCCGGCTCCGGGCCGGTGATCTTCTTTTTAATTTCTTTTGATTCTCTTTTGCTAATATTATATTTTTTATTTTTTATTTTTTTATTTGCTTTTCTAATTTTCTAATTTTATTTCTTATATAATCAATCTTTTATGTTTTTAACTTTTTTTGCATTTCAACTTTACAATTATTATTTAAAATAAGACATTTTTAAATAACGGTCAAACAATTTGAACAATTTTTTAACAACATTCATTCAAGCAATCGATATTTCATTCTAGTTTTTGGAAATATTTTACATAACCAGAAATTAAACTTAACAAAACGACATTATGAAAATAATTAAACATAACTAAACGACATTTCGAAACTAAACTAAACTACTCGTCTTCGACGCCGCCGAAGTCTGCCTCGTCGTAGAGCCCGTCGCCATCGTCGTTGTCGTTGTTGCTGCTGCTGTCGTCGAGGGGCGCCACGGGCGCAGCCGGCGCAGCCATCGAGTCCGCCACCGCGGCGTGGTAGCCGTGGAAGTCCGGCGGGTCCTCCGGGTGGACGGCGACCGGGGCGAGCTGCATGTACTCTGGACCTGAGGGGGCGGCTGCGGCACACTCTCCGACTCCCAGACCGCCGCCAGGTAACCCGGCATGTCGTCCGGGTCGTCGGCCTCCGCCGCCAGCCGCCTGTACTCCGCTAGCAACGCCGACTTTGGCTGCTGCTCTGGCTCGGGCGGAGGGGCGCGGCTGGACCCGGCGCCGTTCCTCGCCATGGTGCGGCGATCGCGGTCGCCGAAGTCGACGCAGGCGCGGGTGGAGCGCGCCTCGCCGCGGTGGAAGAGAGTGTAGTCATAGCTCGTCGGGGCGAGCACGGCACCGGCGGCCGCCTGCGTGCGGTACGGTGCGACGACCTCCTCGAACGTGCGCCCGTCCCAGAGATGGTGCCGCCGCGCGCGGTTGTGCTTCACGGGCTGGCGTGGGCCGGCGTAGGCGTGGAGGCGCCGCTCGTGGTCGTCGGCGAGCCGGTCCGCCCACCCGGGGTGGTTGGGGGCGTACTGCGGGTCCTTGAGCTTCTCCAGCAACATGCGCGTCCGATAGAGGCCGACGGCGCGGGCGAAGAGGTGGTTGCCGACCTCGGGCACCGGCGCCACCGGCACGCCATCGACGCTCAGCCGCCACCTCGCCGGCAGGTGCACGTCGGGCGCGGCAGGGATGGCGAAGTGGGCGAGCTCCTCCGCCTCCTCCAGCGTCAGGTTGGGGCGAGCCATCGCCGGCGAGAGGGAGAGGAAGGCGCGAGAGGCGACGCCGGCGACATAAGGAGAAGGCGAGGGGAGGCAAGAGTGATGCGAGCGACGACGGGCGTGGGCGGCTTTTTATAGGGCGTCTGGAGGGCGCGGGGGTGGGTGCCGGCGATTAATGCCGGCAGGCGAGGGGGCGGCGTGCGCAGGCGGTCAAAGCGGTGGCGTGTGCACGCGAGCCGTCGGCGAGCGCTAGGCGGTCAGGCGGTGGTGTGTGAATCGACGCCGCACGCGGACCGATGCCGGCGATTGGACTTCTCACTGCGCCGTCGATGGGACTTGCCACTGCGCCGGTGTAAATGGCCTTAGCGTAATCCGCACCGGATTAATGCGGGCGGGCGGTTAGGGTTAAGTACACATGGGCCCGCCCCTCCTTCTCACGCGGCGTACACTGCCATGTAAGGGCGTACAACGAACCGTACGGCCGCGCGCCGCGCTATGCCGTGGCCACCCGCACCCACCTGGATTTCCCATCCTACCCTTCCTTACGAAGGGGTATCTTTTAATCTAGGTCGTTGATGTGTCCAGGGGGTTGTACTGAAGACGAAGTGCTTATGTGTAGCAGGGCTCACCCATCCTTCGGTCCAAAAACGTCCTACCAAAAACTAAGATCTTCCGTCCCTAGTCGTATCGCCACCTTCGAAATAGTTTTTGGTAGGACGTTTAGCGGCCGCCGTCGATGTCAGTCCCAACTCCCAAATACTTAGGTCCATGACGATGACTACATCCAGGTCGGTCAGGTGGTGGAGAGCGCGATGGCGCCCACGCTGCTTAGGCGAGGTGGTGGCCTGCGAGAAGAAAGAGGCCAAGAGATAAACAACTCTGCTCCGCTTCTTATTTCCTCGGTAATGACCCAGGCATCAAAAGGGGTGCTGAGAGGTGCAAAAACATTGGTGGTTTTTGTCCAACCGAGCATCCCCTTTCCATTAGTTGCTTAACGAAAATACAAAAGTTCACAAACATCACAAGCAAGATAAGGAGGAGGGAAAGAGAGGGAGGTGAGTTAGTGCATTGCCAGAAATCCCACTACGAGTGCTCGACCTCCAAAGACCCCTTACTGGGCAAAAACCTGACAACACATCTAGTTTTGTAACCAAACAACTAAAACCAAGACTAACCAACACAACTACAAGACAAAGCACACATAGTTCACTCCCGTGGAAACATTTCCACCAAAACGCAACCACAAAGGAGCCCTTCAAACAGCCGATCACACCCCATAAGCATGTCCCAAGCCCACACAACAACTGGTGGATTCATCTACCAAGCGAGCATCGTAGCTTTCTTTATCAACACCCTAAATCCAACTTGGAACACATCCTTGTCCGCGCTTTTGGGAAGACCTGCCCATTACATCATAAAAGAGCAAACAGTGAAGATAACCTCCACGGGAGATCGCATAACATGCTGCTCAAAGGTTATCTTGTCCCTAACGGTCCAAATCCCCCAGCAAACAGCAGCCACACACATCATATTTTATTTGTGCCCCTAAAGTAGAAAAGCATAGAACCAAGTAAAAACTTTGCCACAAGTTCCTTGGGCAGCTATCAGTACCTGTAACTCTATCAATAGTGCCCCAAACAGATACAGACCCCACAACCAAAAAACAGGTGTTGAGCATCTTCAAGAACATTACAAAAAGAGCACATAGGGTCACCCAACCATTTTCTCTTCTTTAGACTAGCACAACATTTCCAAACAACTTCCACATATGCATTTCAATTTAAGAGGGATGGGGTCTTTCCAGATCCAACCGTTATGAGAATCAGCCAAAGGTTTTTCCAGCAACTTCTAAGCCAAAGCCTGATAAAATTACCACTGTTAAGAAGTTTTCTACCTTCCATATAGATATGTTTAACTTTCAAAACAAATTTCCAGCACGGAGAATCTGAAAAGCGAGCTTTGATCGTGGCAACCGTCTGATTACGGAAGCACTTAGCTCGAACAATTTGTTGCCACTATCCTTCCTGATTATCCAATTTCCATCACCATTTAGTAAGGAAGTTGATATTTTGTTTTTTAAGATCCAAAACACCCAGCCCACCTTTATTTTTCGAGCAACAAATCACATTCCATCTGACCATATGAATTTTCTTCTTAAGTCTCCCAGCTTGCTAAAAGAAGCTTCATGTGGGTTTGTTAAGCTTATTTAGGGTAGTCTTATTTAACAAAAACATAGACATGATCAAAGAAAGGATACCAGACAAACAAGAATTGACCAAAATAAGCCTGCCCCCAAATGAAGATGCCCCTTCGAGGCATCCACTCCCCTAATCATCTTACCCACAAGGAATTCACAGTCGATAGTTTTAAGTGCATCAAAACTAACTAGCACCCCAAGATATTTCATAGGTAAAGTTGAAACAACACAACCAAAAAGCTCCGAGTAAAATCTAGCAACTCCATTATCAACACCTACCACAAAAATTTCGCTTTTCAAATAGTTGATCTTAAGCCCCGACATCAATGCTAAAAGGTAGAGTAACAGCTTAAGGTTGACAGCTTTAGCACAATCACGAGACAAAAAAAATCACCGTATCATCTGCATATTGTAGTACAACAACCCCCTTATCAATCAAACACGGCGCCATACCAACAAACAAGTCATATTTTTGAGCTTGCAGTATCATTTTGGTAAAAACATTGCGCTGCCATATTAAAAAGAAAAGGAGACATAGGGGCCCCTTGACGGACCGCTTTTGCACTTTGGTAGTATGGACCAATCTGATAATTAATCTTGATTGAAACAATGCCATTATTGAGAATTTGTTTAACCCACAAACACCATTTATCATTAAAACCACGAACTCTATGGACAGCAAGTAAGAAATCCCAATTGATCTTATCATGGGCCTTTTCAAAGTCTAATTTGAGCATGACCCCCTCCCATTTCTTAACATGTGCATGATGCATAATTTCATGTAAGGAAAGAGTCTCATCAACAATATTATGATTCTTAATAAAAGAATTTTGTTGTGGACTAAACAACTTATGAGCAAAAGGATCACTCCTAATATCAGGGTTTTTGGTAATCCACTTATACATGCATCTAAATAGGCAAATAGGTCTAAATTGTTGTATGGAATTTACCTCAGTCAGCTTAGGAATAAGAGTTATGACTCCATAGTTAAGCCTTTGAACATCCAGCCTCCCCTAAAAAAATCATCAAAGATATGCATAATATGACCCTTAATAAACTCCCGATAACATTGAAAAAATTCAATGGGGGATGTTATCAGGTCGAGGAGCTCTATTACTATCCATTGAAAAAATAGCATGTTTTACCTCTTCCTCAGAAAAAGGTCTAGTAAGAGTAGCATTATCACTAGTAGACATTTTTCCAGAATCATCCAGGGGCAGAACCTAACAAGTCCTTATAGTACCCAGTGGCAAGCTTTAGGATATTACCACCCCATTATTATCAAGAGAGTAAATGCTTTTTTTCCCTCCTCTTCCCATTAACAACTCTAGGATAAAAAGTAGTGTCATTGTCTCCTTTTAAGAGCCATCTATCATTGAAATATTGCAACCACTGTACCTCTTCATCAGCATACAGTTCATATAATTCTGAAGGAATTTCAACTTTGCAGTTATAAGCCTCCACATCTACAGGAGTTAATTTCTCGGTCCGACCACTTTGGGTCTATTGTACGCAACATTTCTTTACATTTGTACAAGAGGCTGTTTTTAGGACTCGAACCCGTGACCTCACAAGGCAAAAATTTAGCACTGCGCCAAGGCTCCCCTTCATCCCCACCCTTTAAAACATTTTTAAAATCTCTTGAGCTTAATATTCAAAATATCTATAGTATCAGAGCTAGTAACATTTTGTCTCTATTTTTTTAATAATAGGAAGAAAATATTCATGCTTTAACCAAGAGACATCAAATCATTCTCTGGTCTTCTTCTCACTAAGCTGAGACACCCCACTCTCCAGGATCAAAGGATTCTGATCAGACAAATCTCTAGCCAATTTAGTAACATGGACCGTAGGGAAAAGGTCTTCCCAGGAAGACATAAGAACCCTTTCCATTTTTTCTAAAGTGGTACTTTGATGTTTATTGGATCAAGTGTACATTCCCCCCACCATATATCACGAAAACATTGGTGTTGCAAGAGCAAAACTGTAATGCCGGTTATGCATCTTCAGTTCTGTACTACTCTTCGATATTCTACTACCATTTTGAGTTGCACTACAGAGTGTCATTATTCTCTCTCACCATAGAACTTACATTTGTGCATCGAACAAGTGTTAGTCAGTAAATTAAGTAACTAAAAAACATTATACAAATTCATAAACATAAAACTAGATAATGTTACCACCAAACTAGCCAACTTGATAAATTATACAGTGAGCTGAGCGTGATTAGAGAGTAACATGTAGTAATTCAAGTAAGAAGTATATATCTTTTCGCAAAAAAAAGGAGTATATATCATCAAAACAACAAAAAATGAATATAACCATAAATGGTTGTAAGCAGTAATAGCCATGAATTAACAAAATATCAGGTGGAATATAGAGTCTTGGAAGGATGAAAAAACATCAATTCACAGGTGTACAAATTACACTTATTCAACGACCCACGTTTGGTACCCGACTCCGAGACATTACATGTCAAAACATTATAGAGTACAAGACAACCAACTCATACTATGGTGATAATCCAACTCCTTCCACACAACTTGACAAGACAACCAAAAACATGTATGCGCTTTCAAACAAAAAAGATTATGCACTTGACACGTTAAGGCACATGCAAGGTTACATGCCTTCATCATGTAACTTTCAACTCCTTCCACGAGTTGCAGCATTTGTGGCCACACCAGAGAGAGACAGAGCCTGAGCCTGCACATGCGACTTAAAATTAAGAACTGTTCACTTGCAGGGTGGTAGTATTTTGACCTCAAGTCATAAAGTGTATTACTACCAAGAATTACTTATTTTAGCAGCAAAACTAGAAAAACGAGCTCTATGGTAAAATTAGTTGAATTTACATTACTTACACATATATCCTGTTGTGCAGATTTGTCCGAAGAATATACCATTTTGCTTTTGCCTTTGCTTGAATGTGAATTCTCCCTCTCCGGCAGAAGTTCTGGTATTCCAACAGAGTTGACATGACCCAAATGTTGGGGGTTGTACGTTGCCCGGAATTTTTGTGAGCTTGATGCCGAGTTTTCCCCTCTGTACATCTGGCAAGGCATTTCCTCCTCAGACATGCCTAGTCGGTAGCCAGACTGTGTTCCGCAGCTCTCCGAATATGTTGTGACTTCTTTCTGCAACATGGGACTGAGCACACCAATCCTAGGAACAGGGCGAAATGGTTTACTGGGACAATGTGGATGTTGATACTTTGCAGAAATATCCATGGTCGGTGCACAACTTTCATTGATGATGTTGCTGTCTCTGTACCATATGAAATTTTCTACATCATACTGATCATGCAAATGGTATGAATTAGGAAGTAGACAACGGCTTGGCATGTTCCCTGTAGACGCTTCACATTGTGTGAAGCATGTGTGCTTCCACAAGTCTACTGATCCATGAAGATGTCTTCCCTGCATATGGTCACTTGTATAGTAACCCGTCGAAGGTCCTGACATTCTTGGATCAAACATATTTCCTGCCTTTGTTTCTAATATGGATCGGGAACCATTTACCTGGATCAGATTTAATGCACTCTGGTTCCGGGGTTCAATACTTATTTGTGCTGCCTTTTCCGACTTATAACTGCTCGAAGACGGTAATGCATGGGCAAAAGTTGAAGCCATGCCAGAGGTATCTTGATATTCCACAAAAGAACTATTATTTATAACTTCGTGCACTTTGGTGTTCTTCCTTCTCTTGTAGGTTTTGAACACTGGTGAATGACATTTTGCAGCACCGTTCTTCTGATTAATCGGTGTTGACTCATATGAATCTGAGAAGAAAGAGCAGATAAATTAGGCCGTTTATACAATAAAAGAACATGGGAATTCACCAAGGCTTACACGTACCATTTACAACTCGATCTACTTTCATGGATTCTATATTGTAGGAAGGTGAACGACATCCCTCAGAACCCTTCTCTTGCGATAATTCCTTGGGGACGTCATGTTGTCCTCGTGCAAATCCATTCAACATTCTAGCTGGTGTGCTGGTATTATTATATAATGGTTCCAATTTATCCCTGCAGCTTTCGCAATACCATCGTCGAAATGTTTTTGTAGTAACTAGCAATGAATTGATGTGGTCATCAAATAGTGAACGGAAATTTGAGTCATTCATCTGCATCTCACGAACATACCCACTGTGGCCACAAGAATATTAACTATCAGTGAGGCAATGAGTACATGTAGCTTTGATCAATACATGCAAAAGGAATTGCTAAAGAGAACATATAGGATGGATCAGATGCCAAAATTAGTAATAAATGATTCTGTAAAATGAACCACAAGATCACGTTTTACTTCAATCCATCCACCTGACTAACTATAATAAAAGTGATATCTATTGGGCCACAACAACAACATTCAAAAGTAATCCATCCACCAGATTAACTAAAGGAAAATTTGACATTATTTTACCAAGCAAACAAGGGGAAAAAAGCCAAATCATTTTACAGCCATAACTTTGGGTTTATTGGTCTTTTACCCCTCTTACCCCCATGAAACCTGAACAAAATAGAAGCACCTCCCAGCAAACAAATGGATTATGCTAAGCCTGATAATTATGACTCCGTGTGCATGGGCACCGAGGCAATATGATTCTTTTTTATCTAAAGCATAGCACGGGAATTCAGCTGGTATTAGAAGCTATGGGGACTAATGCGTTAGTGGTTAGTAAAGAAGCAAAATATGTGATCCCAAATATCACATATCCCACAAAGGGAATAACTTGTAGGTCATGTTATGATTTTAATGTTTCAAATAGATCAACATATCCAGAAACATTAACTATTTGGGATAATAAATTGTTTGGAATTGCAAGCTTCTTGCCTATGGTGTGCAAGATAATGACTTCATAGATTTGGTTATCGGCCCGAAGACAGTTATTTTTTTGTTTGTAACCTGAGGACAGTTATTTGCCTGATATATTGATCTAAACCATTCATGAATTGTATAAACACTTAAAACCTGGACCCCAAAATCAAAAGTATGATATGCTAACATATATTACAAATTATTTAGGCATAGCATACCCCTAACACACATCAAAACTACTATAACATAGCATAGATAGAATCGTAGCGAGATTACCTTATGGAGAAATGGTGGCATTGCCCATTATCTATGTTATCATCATTTACATCAAGAACAATGTGATCAGAGGATCTCTGCTCCATTTGAGAAGTGCTAGATCCAGGTGTAATCATGAAATTCTTCATAACTAGTTTATCTCCCGCAGCATAATTATGTTCTTTAAAAGTAGAAGAATGGTACTGTCAGTTGTGAATCTATAAAAATAATATATCTATTCTAGCATTAGACACATGAAACAGGCACACACATACAATTCTTGGACCATAAAAGCCATAAACCCTATATAAAATCTGTGAAAATCTAGAGAAGATATATGAAAATCAATGAAAACTAAAAAGCCAAGCACATAGTATGACAATTCGCTATGGGTCGACCCTAGAAATTTCCACCTAACCTGCCAGCAAAAGGAGAGTAACCAAAAAAGAAAGACTTTGAAAACACAAATTGCAAGCCTAAAAAAGTAACACACGATTTGCCATGGGGATGCATCTTAAGTTGTCGTTATGCATCACATGAGTTTGGAACATACCCTGGATCATGGCAAATTGTGTCATTTAAAAAAAGGTTATGGTAACAATTAGATTGTGTGTCATTTCCAAAAACTAATGTTGTGATCATGGCAAAACTGCCATGGTGACGCATCTTAAGATGACGCTATGCTATCACTTATGCACGGCCACTTTGCATAAGATCATGGCCACTTTATCTATAGTAGATCATGGTAAATTTGTGTGTAATTTTCTACATTGGCAACTTGTGTGTTTATCCTGGTTCACAACAAAAAAATAATTGTGCATCGCCAATGTACATATGGTAGTTTTTATGCATAGATCACGACAACTTTGTGTGTTGAAGATATACAAGATTATGGCAAAAATGTGTCATTTGCAAAAAAAAAAGAGGTTAGATTGCTTTAATAACCAATTTGTCCGCAAAAAATATACCAGGTTGCCATGTTTAAAGAAAGAGGTTTTTCATGTGGTAAAATTAAATAAAAAACTAGTTGCCATGCTCCAGAAAAAAAAGGTTTGCCATGTGATAAGAAGAAATATTTGGAAGTATTTGTTGTGTTATGTTTGCTTACCATACTTAATTTGATGCCATTTTTAAATTTACCAGACTACCAAGATGGTTCAGAAAAACTTGCCACGTGGCAAAACAGGACAAGAAAAATAATTGCCACCCTAATTGTATGGGTTGCGATGATGATTCAAAAAGACTTGCCATGTGTTATTTAGAAAAGTTGTCATCTAGTGCTATGATGAGTTGCCATCCTAGAAAAAGACATCTAAAGTTGCCATGTCTAGATGATAAACACTGTCATGGGCTAATGTAGGAGTTACCATCTAAACCCAACAGACAAACAAAACATATCTGAAAAACACAAACTTGCCATCCTTGGAACACACAATTAACCATGGCAAATTTTGGATGTTGGCAACAACAAAAAATTCCGCTCACATATGCTAATCACAATAGAGCAAAATGCTAACCGCAGAGCAAAGTTGTCAAGCATCCACCTCCTGCAAATTTGAGCATCCCACCAAACTCCCCAGCCTACGCCCTACCACTCCCTCTGTTCCATTCAGCAAATGCAAACAATGTGTACAACGGCTTCAGAAATCAACATGAGCACCGTGCCCCACGCCCCACCTCTTCTATTCAGCAAAGCAAACAACCGCGCCGGTAGCTAGAGAAAAATCCTACCCTGCCGCTAATTTTAGGTCGGCCGTCGCCGTTCACTCTCCTTCTGGTGGATAATCGAACAAACACCCCAGAAAAACTGGATCCTTAAAATTCCCGAGCCCGAAATCCGACGTGAACGTATAAACAAGTGAGGAGGAATAACGACCATACCTCGACCGAAGGAGCGCACAATGAGTTTTCTAGATTCACATAGGGACGTTTGCGGTAGCGAGATGCGGCGATGGGTTCACACGCGGCTGGATGCGGTGGTGGGGGATACAGCGCATGATGAGTTTTCTAGATTCGTGTAGGGGAGTTGGCGAACGAGGTTGGATACGACAGCGGGATGCGGAGATGGGGATACACGCGGCTGGATGCGGCGGTGGGGATATGGCGGCGGGATGCGGCGATGAGGATACACGCAGCTGGATGCGACGATGGGGATATGGCGGCGGGATGCGGCTACGACGGCGGGATGTGCCGGTGGGGAAACAGTGATGGGGATATGGTGGTGGGATGTAGCGGTGGGGATGCGGCAGCAAGACGACCTAGGTCAGGGAAGAAGCAGAATGTGAGCGAGGAAGGAAAAAGTCAGTGGGTGAGAAATAAATGAGAGTGCAAACTCTCTGACCCACGACGCGATTCGTGCTACCGATCCGACGATGATCATTGTGTCACGTCGACACCTGATGGAGCGAATGCTGAATCATCATGCCACGCTGAGACGTTCCACATTGGCAATGTGCGAAGATTCGCACACGTGGTCCGAGAGTATGCCTTGCATCGCGCCAGGAATCGAACGAGCGATCGTCCGCTATAACATTTTCATATTTTGTTTACCAATAAAATCAGATCCTTATATCGCTGACTACAAGTAGGTTCCAGAAAATGGGCCATCCATATTGGATGGTGCTGTAGAGAAATTACCATAAAAATAGGATGACAGCTAAAAAAATCAGGAATCGGAACGTAATCAGCACCATCGAATGTACAGATTAATTCCTTTGGTGTAATTAATATTATACTTCAACTAAAATATACTCAAAATGATAGTTTAACTGAATATTCTAGGAAGGACAATACCTCTCGTGGTTGTTCAAACCGCTTCAGATTTGTTTATAACGGCACGGGAGGCCCATTTGTAGCAAAATAAGTTGAATTTGAAGGACTACCATTCCAGGTTAAAAGTTAACTAAATAGTTTCATCATGGTATAATAGGGGCTTGTCTCAATATGTTATGTCCACCGCCGCATCCAGCCGCGTGTGAACCCATCGCCGCATCTCGCTACCGCAAACGCCCCTATGTGAATCTAGAAAACTCATCGTGCGCTCCTTCGGGCGAGGTATGGTCGTTGTTCCTCCTGACCTGTTTATACTTTCACGTCGGATTTCGGGCTCGGGAATTTTCAGGATCCAGTTTTTCTGGGGTGTTTGTTCGATTATCCACCAGAAGGAGAGTGAACGGCGACGGCCGACCTAAAATTAGCAGCAGGGCAGGATTTTTCTCTGGCTACCGACCTAAAAGTTAACTAAATAGTTTCATTCAAGCCTGACATTCTGAGACAAGCCCCTATTCTCATAATGTCAGGCTTGAAGTTGGACATAACAAAATATTCCCTTGTATCATGTAAATAGCACTAGCCATTTCAATTCAGCTATTTGAATTTGCGAAAGAACGTGAGGACAAGAAGGCTTGATGCAAATGTGAATGGTGTTGAATTAGAAGCTAAAAAATGGTTTACACTGAATGGTTTATTGTACCAGTGAGCTTATTTGTATCTTCTTTCTCAGGTTTAGATGAGGCATCACCCATTAATACTAATGGAACTATGCATATCCCAAGCAATGTTAATTTCATGGATGACACAAATCCACAAGATATTTGCGAGAAGATTGCAGAGAAAAAGGAAATGAACAACAAAGTAAAATTAGGATTTCTGCATGGGGAGTCGATGCTTAAAAGAAGAAACACAGATAATAGCATGAAGACGTTACTGGTGAAAAGGCATAGTATAGAAAAAAAAAGATGTTCAGAACATACAAGAGAAGGAAGAATGCCAAAGTGCAAGACATTATAAATAACAGATATTTTGTGGACTATCAAGATAGGTCTGAAAAACAATAGAGATTGCAATAACAAGGAAAAATATGCTATAAGCACCATGCAACCACATGTAGGCATGCTATGCCAAGGTGCTAGCCCAAGTGGCGGAAACATACCATATGCCAACAATAGCACGGATGGTGATGAAAATATTCAAAACAATGGTGCCTAACAAACTCCATGTAGTTGTGAAGATGAATTGAAATACTCTATGTGCTTTTGAAAGGTGATAACTATCAACCATGTGTTACTGAAGGTCATAATTCTTTATTATTTTTCCATACCATGCCATGAGAATCTTGTATCATTGAAAAACCTCGTTATACTCACATCCGCATATGTGGCACTGCCAAATTTATGGTAATTAGGACCAAGACCCATTTGCTAGGTATGGATGCTTAGTCATTAGGCTTATTTCAATAGTAAATCAATAGACAATAATACAATTATTTTGATGGTCACTTCTTGCGAGTTTGTCATTAGTTGAATCAATGAACTAGGTGCAGTTCCGAGTGTTGAAGTATGTGTGTATTGCCCAACCTTCTCTACCAGTTGACTTTTGGTTCTAATGGTTGGTGCATGAAACTTAATATCAAGTTGGTATATTCTAGCGACATTAAAATCCATAAATCATACGTATTTCATCCTTGTACTTTCAGTATGGCAGAGGTTATGAAGGACATTCTAACTGATCTTCTTTAGTTTCGTGATTTGGCAATTTTTCCTATTTCACATATTGGGCAAGCATACATGTAACTATAGGATTTTGCTCTGTTTTGTTGTTGCCTTGTTTATTTCTTCTTCCTTTTTACTTAGTTCTTAGGTATTGGCTAACCTAGGTTTTCGTCTCGTTTTGTCTCCTAAGGCCTTGTACAATGCAAGGCACTTAGGTGAGGTGCTTAGAGAAATAAACCAGTGTTTTCTTAAGCACCGGTGCTTACTTGTAGAGACTAGACGCTTAATTAGGCGTCTCTCCTGTAGAAATAGGCATCGATGCTTCAGCAAAATCCGGTTTATTTTTCTAAACACCTTCCTAAGCACCTAACATTGTACAAGGCCTAAGATCATCAAGTGAGAACACAGAAGCACGAAACTAAAGGGTAAACCCAATCCAAGTTCGACAAAAGAAAAGTAACTTTGATGATCAATCCGCTCCAAGGTGTGCAAGAGTTGGTGACATTGGAGGCAAATCTTTGCAAGGAGGTTGTGGAATAATTTGGTGGGTTTGGTGTGCTGGGATGGCCGGGGTAATTTGTAGTAGTTTGTTTGGTAGAAATGTGAAAAATAACCTTGGTTAAAAAAATAGCCTTGGTGATCAATCTGCTCCAAGGCGTGCAAAGTAGGTGACATTGGAGGCAAACCTCTCTTTTTTCACAGCACATTGGAGGCAAATATTTGCAAGGAGGTTGTGGAGCTAATTGTTGCGTCTGGGTAATTTGTAGGAGTTTCTTTCCAAAAATGTGAAATGGCGGTGCTCTAGAGTTTTTGGATGGAAAAGGGGGAGGGTGTGAACGAGTTGCAACGTCTGGACGATAAGAAGGAAGAAAATATTTGCTAGGGATATTGTGTGGGCGAATTGGCACATTTACACGTAAACATTTCTACGAAATTGTTGGGAGTTACAAATAGTAATAAAGTGTGCCTACATAAACTGCAATTTGTTTTGTTTTTGTTATTATACATTGGTTGGAGAAAGGTAGTATTTAATTTTGAAAAAAATATGAATTATTCTTTTGTATCCTTACATAATGTTGTGGTACAAATTAGGAAACAAGACTCTAGGACAAAATTTTGCAATCAACAAATTTCTCTCTTAAGAAAATGCAAGTGTCTTGATGCATTGGTAGGAAGAGTTTGTACAAGCCAACGGGAAGGGCAACATGATGTGGTTCCTTGGTTACAAGACGAGCTCCAAGGCGTACAAGATGTATGACCTCGTCTCGAAGCATGTGCACATCTCCCACGATGTTGTCTTCGACGAGGAGGCAAGTTGGAGCTGGGAGGCATCGGGAGAGGCGCTAGCGAGCAGCTCCTTCATCGTGGAATACTCAGACAGCCCACACAGGCATGCTACTTGAGAAAGCTGCCATGGCGGACTGCAACACCATGCACACGCAGGCGGCCTACGCAGCCAAGCTACTCGAGAAAGCTGGCATGGCGGACTGTAACCACGTACACGCCAATGGAGGCACGGTGCAAGCTCAGTAAGGAACACAATGAGACGCCAGTGGACGCTACCTTCTATCGGAGCATCATCGGCAGCCGAGGTACCTCATGCCACCCGGCCAGACATCTCATTCGCTGTTGGGTTCCTGAGTAGGTTCATGGAGGCGCCGGCCAGCGATCACCTCGCGGCCGTCAAGCATCTATTACGCTACATCACAGGCACACTCACGCACGGATGCATGAGCCGCCTTGGCGACAACAGGACATTGGCCGGCTAAAGTGATTCAGACCATGTGGGTGACGTGGATTCCAAGAAAAGCACCTCAAACGTGATGTTCTTTCTCAAAAACAGCCGAGTGAGCTGGCAATCACAGAAGCAGAAGGTCGTCGCCACTTCATGTGAGGCGGAGTAAATTGCGGCGGCAACAGTGGCATGCCAAGGAATCTATAAAAGGGCATGTATCCATCTCCTGTAAATTGCAGCGGCAACAGCGGCATGCCAAAGAGTAAATTGCGGCGGCAACAGCGGCATGCCAAGGAATCTATAAAAGGGCATGTATCCATCTCCTGTAAATTGAAGTATTCAAGCTTCCACCAATCAAGTGTCTCTCTCCTGCTAGACCACACACCGCTCATCTTAAGACAGATTCTTGTGTCGTTTGGGGTCCTTTGCTAAAGTTGTTTCTTTTTTTTTGTCCGCGCCTCCAAATGTATGGATTTATGTTAGCTGTGTTGGATTTGCTCTTGCCCACTTGTGGTTTTCCGGAGAGACCTGATCTTTTAGATGTAGGATGATGGTCTGTTACTTTATCATATTATCAATATGTTTATGATCCACCATGTCTTCATAGATTTCAGATCTGGATTTATGGTTTTGTCATGGATTAGGTGAAGGGATGTTGAAGTTGTAGTGTTTCATGGATCGGAGAATTGTATCTATGTTACTCTACCCTTCACACAATTTTCCTTGTTTGGTCTAACATAATTTGCCATTATTATCTAACTTTATGTATTACTAGTGCATGGTCACAGTAAACACAATACTTTATAATTGACGTTGTAAAGGTGGATGCATCTTCTGATGCACATGATGTTGTGCCTATTTTGGGGAATTTTTAGTGTTTCATGGATCAAAGAATTGTATATATGTTCTACCCTTCATACAGTTTTCCTTGTTTCGTCTAACAGAATTGCCAATATTATCTGACTTTATGTATTACTACTTACTGTGTGGTAACAGTGAACACAATACTTTTCAATTGATGTTGTAAATGTGATGCATCTTTCGATGCACATAATGTTGTGCTTATTTTGGGGAATGAGTGCCCATAGGGCACAAACTTTCCTTCATGCCAGACAATTGATTAGATTATAACTACTAGCAGTATGAATAATTTGTCATGAAATATGGTTAAATTGATCATTGCTCCATGTATTAATGATTATGAATGTTCACACATGTTTGCCCATATCTATGTTTTCTTTCTTTAGCTGGCATTTATTAGGTATCAGTGCATTTTATGGTTCAAGAACTGTATGCGCGTGCACAATTGACAGTATCACTGTTGTACTTTTAAAGAACACAGTTATGCTAAAGGATAAACTTGTCATGAAGAATTTCATGATTACAACTAGATCTAACACTTCTCAAATGGACCAGAGGTCACTCCTGATATATATGATGACAACATAGATAATGGACCATGCCACCCTTTCTCTACATGGTAATCTCGTTACGCTTTTATGCATGCTATGTTACAATAGTTTTCATGGATCAGTGACTTGTAGGTAAAAAGAATCATATAGCATCTAACTTACTAGTTGCCGCCCAAGTTAGCTGGTAAATTTTAAAATGGCATCAAAATAAGTATGGTAAGCAAACATAACACAACAAATATTTCCAAATATTTCTTCTTATCACATGGCAAACCTTTTTTTTTCTGGAGCATGACAACTAGTTTTTTTTATTTAATTTTACCACATGGAAAACCTCTTTCTTTAAACAAGGCAACCTGGTTATTAAAGCATCCTAACCTCTTTTTTTTGCAAATGACACATATTTTTGCCATAATCTTGTATATCTTCAACATACAAAGTTGTCGTGATCTATGCATAAAAACTATCACATGTCAAAGATTTGCCATATGTACATTGGCGATGCACAATTATTTTTTTGTTGTGAACCAGGATAAACACACAAATTGCCAATGTAGAAAATTACACACAAATTTACCATGATCTACTATAGATAAAGTGGCCATGATCTTATGCAAAGTGGCCGTGCATAAGTGATAGCATAGCGTCATCTTAAGATGCGTCACCATGGCAGTTTTGCCATGATCACAACATTAGTTTTTGGAAATGACACACAATCTAATTGTTACCATAACCTTTTTTTAAATGACACAATTTGCCATGATCCAGGGTATGTTCCAAACTCATGTGATGCATAACGACAACTTAAGATGCATCCCCATGGCAAATCGTGTGTTACTTTTTTAGGCTTGCAATTTGTGTTTTCAAAGTCTTTCTTTTTTGGTTACTCTCCTTTTGCTGGCAGGTTAGGTGGAAATTTCTAGGGTCGACCCATAGCGAATTGTCATACTATGTGCTTGGCTTTTTAGTTTTCATTGATTTTCATATATCTTCTCTAGATTTTCATAGATTTTATATAGGGTTTATGGCTTTTATGGTCCAAGAATTGTATGTGTGTGCCTGTTTCATGTGTCTAATGCTAGAATAGATATATTATTTTTATAGATTCACAACTGACAGTACCATTCTTCTACTTTTAAAGAACATAATTATGCTGCGGGAGATAAACTAGTTATGAAGAATTTCATGATTACACCTGGATCTAGCACTTCTCAAATGGAGCAGAGATCCTCTGATCACATTGTTCTTGATGTAAATGATGATAACATAGATAATGGGCAATGCCACCATTTCTCCATAAGGTAATCTCGTTACGATTCTATCTATGCTATGTTATAGTAGTTTTGATGTGTGTTAGGGGTATGCTATGCCTAAATAATTTGTAATATATGTTAGCATATCATACTTTTGATTTTGGGGTCCAGGTTTTAAGTGTTTATACAATTCATGAATGGTTTAGATCAATATATCAGGCAAATAACTGTCCTCAGGTTACAAACAAAAAAATAACTGTCTTCGGGCCGATAACCAAATCTATGAAGTCATTATCTTGCACACCATAGGCAAGAAGCTTGCAATTCCAAACAATTTATTATCCCAAATAGTTAATGTTTCTGGATATGTTGATCTATTTGAAACATTAAAATCATAACATGACCTACAAGTTATTCCCTTTGTGGGATATGTGATATTTGGGATCACATATTTTGCTTCTTTACTAACCACTAACGCATTAGTCCCCATAGCTTCTAATACCAGCTGAATTCCCGTGCTATGCTTTAGATAAAAAAGAATCATATTGCCCCAGTGCCCGGGCATGTTGAGTCGTCATTGTCGGGCTCAACATAATCCATTTGTTTGTTGAGAGGTGTTTTTTTATTCCAGAGGTTTCAGGGGGGTAGGAGGGGTAAAAGAAGAAACACCAACAAATCCAACTTTATGACAGTAAAATGATTTAGCTTTTTTCTTCTTTGCTTGGTAGAATAATGTTGAATTTTCCTTTTTAATCTGGTGGATAGATTACTTTTGGATGTTGTTGTGGCCCAATAAATATCATTTTTCCTTGTAGTTAGCCAAGTGGATGGATTGAAGTAAAACTTGATTTTGTGGTTCATTTTGCAGAATCATTTATTGCTAGTTTTGGCATCTGGTGCGTCCTATATGTTCTCTTTTGCAGGTCCTATATGTTCTCATAGATGAAGAATGTGGAGGGAAGTAAGGTTCAATATGTCACAAATTAATCAAACACATGACTCCTAAAATTCAAATCATACATAGATATCGAAGGATATCTAGCAATAGAATAACAAAAGAAAAATAATTGAACTGAGCACATCACAAAAGACAAGAGCTGAGCGAAGAAGGTAGCACAACGGTAATAAATATGAAAGGCATATTTCATCACTGGTGTGCGATAAGGATTGGGTGTAAGATTTATTTTCCTTCGGCCATTTCATCGAACATTTCGTATGCATAAGCCAAATCAAAAGATGGTAAAAATGGATCGAGGTAATTGGCCACCTGGTTGCATGTGTCGAGTCATAGCTTCATGGGAGCTAGCTTTGTGGGTGATGAACTATGAAGCATCTGGAAGCAAGCCAGGAGTGTGTGGTCCATGAGCCATCGAGGCTGTACTCAACCCACTGCTTTAATATCAACACAGGTTGCACGTTATTGGAGCAACATTATGGTGCAGCAGAGCAACAACATCAAAGAACATAACTTTTTTACCTAGGGTTGGTGCATGAGGTGTATGGCGGACATGGTAGTAGATGAACAGGGTAGAAGATGAGTGGTGGCTGGAGCATGATGCTGATGACGGCCGGAGGTTGTCGGGGATTGTGGAGACTGATTGAAGACAGCAGTAACTGGTTGGTTGGCGAGCTGATCTAGAGGCAGGGTCGCAACTGCATCGGCTGGAGTCTGAGGCCGTCGATTCAGACAAGCCGACCTAAATGCAACAGCAGCAGCTCCCACTACCCGAGGGGAATTTTCACTATCTGCAGTAACATTGGAAGGCTTCAGATGCACATAGTGTCCAGCAACAATGCAAAATGAGAAGGAAGTTGCACTAAACAAACCTCCTCCAAAGTTGTGTCTTCCTCTGGAAGCAAGTTGTAGAGCACATGAATATGCCGCACATTTCCTAACATATGGCGATGGATCCTTGAGACATTTCTTTACAGCAACAGATAGTCTGATACAATCAGAGCAACGAATGCAATCTGAAGCCATGGCGTGTAAGGCCCAAGACGTCACCTTTATGTGTGATAAATCATTCTTGAATATGCTAATGGAAAGGAGAGCTTTATTCTGGCACCTGCGATAATAGCAAGAAAATTTGCAGAATCACTTCCAACAGCACATGGCAATTACTCAAAATTCAACTAGTTGCAGGATTCAGACTTAAAAGGTAGTATGATCTTTGTCAACAACATCAGAAAGAATCTCTGTTTGCATGTCAAATATGTAATTGCAGCAAATTCATGGTTTAATCGAAGCATTTGCCAAAAGAAGATATTGTTTCTCCGATCAAACATGCAATGACCGCATGAATCTAGCTGGACCAACAGTAGTTGAGCTCACGTACGTTATTACTCCGACCTGGCTCTGTTACCAGGAAAAGGTTGGCTCGCTTCTCCGGGTCTCGGAGCAGTTAGAGGTAGACGAGCTTCATCTCGGACGACTGCCCCACCGCCGCCCCATTCTTGACCAGCTGCGCCGCCCGATTGCAAATCAATTAGAATTCCGTCCAGAAAGAGACGAAAGCAGGGGAGTTTCCGAACCAAACCTGCGGGAAGAGCGCGTCGACCTGTCGGCGTCGAATCGGGAGTCTACGGAGGCGTCGTCGGTCGGTCGCGGTCGTCGTAGAACTGCGCGTCGCTCCCCATCCGCCCCATCGCCCACGAAACTGCCGCACCGCGCTGCTCGCCTGCAGATCGAACGTAGCTCGATAGCATTACCAACCCTCTCCGGCCGCGGCGGGGAGGCTGGGAGGAGCGGATCTCGACGGCGGCGAAGAGGTCGGCGAGGGGGGAGGGGGGAGGGCGTGTCCGTCCAGATCTCGAAGACGTAACGGTTGTCTACAGTCTTGGCCGACATCGAAAGGGCCTCCTCGGCTGGCCCGGTATTTACATGGGCCGTACCACAGCGTATTCATATTTTTCTATTCTCTCCCCAAAATATGACAGACTCGGGAGCCCCTCTTGACAATTTTTAAAATACGGAACAGTTTTAAAAATGCGATCAAAATTTGAAAATTAAAATATTTAAAGAAATCATGATATATTTTCAATTTATTAAAAAAAGAACTTTTTTGAACTCCGAGCAAAATTTGGAGAAGAGCAAACGATTAGATATGTGAACAATTTCAGAAATCCTGAATATTTTTGAATTTGTGAAAAAATAGTGAAAACATGAACATTTTTCATCTTTCTCGCACTTTTTTATAAAATGTAAAACATTTTTATAATTTTTAAATAAAAATTGAAAACATGGAAATAAATTTTGAACTAAAATTTTAAAACACAATTTTATAAAAACCAAACATATTTTGAAATTCACTATTTTTTAATGTATGGTTTTTTTATATTTTGAAGAAATTTTGAGAAAATCCAAATATTTTTGAAAAAACGATTTTTTTTAAAGAAATAAAAAGAGGAAAGAGAGATAAAAAAAAAGAAAAAAGAAAACGAAAAAACAAAAGAAACCGAAAAAACGGTAAAAGAAACAAAAAACCGATTCAAGGAACCTTCTTCCCAAAACCGGCTGCCTCGCTCGGGTATAGTGGGCCGACCCAAATTCTCGCACTGGGCATTCGCCTGTGCGTTTGCGCGAAAATTTGACGCAACGAGTCATATAGGTTTTCCCGTTGTTGGGTGTTGTACACTCCCATCCTCGTCTCCTCCCCAAAATCTGACGACGGCATGCTGCTCCCACGACTTACGAGGCAACCTTCTTCTCCCCCTTCGCACCATAGATTCCAATGGCGACATTGCGGGGTGGTGGATCGATTCGCTCGAGGTCAGTCAGCAGTAGAAGAGGGGATGTGACGACTGTTGGCGACCACCGTAAGCGAGGGAGGAGCATGGGGATCACGCATCAGATTGATCCCCTCGCCGGAGATGAGTGCAGTGGGGGTGGCCTCAAGCGGAACTCGTGGTAGAGTGTGATAAGAGTAAAGGAATTCTCACAAATGATGTCTGAAAATTAGAGGTTAAAAGTGATAGATTTGGTCACTGATGTTTCCTATTTAATGATGAACAACCATGATTATGGTTGCTCCACTTGCATAGTGTTGCTGCCAAGTGATGATAATCTTGAGACTAGAGATAATTATGGCACGCCTCTTTTTTCGGGTAAAAAAGGGTTTTATTTCATAATTATAGAATTATTACAATCAAGAGGCAAGATGTCCTCAATATACGGGGCCTCTACGGTGCCATACAGCTGTGCTATGTGCCAAACAATCTGCTACGTTTAGTATGACACATCTCTTTTTATTGGGAGCAGATATGCTTGCTTTTGGATCTTTATTATCTCTATTCAATTATCCCCGTGTGGTTGCAACTTTTTAGGAATGGTTGCATTATTTCTTTAATAGAATCAAGTGTAATAGAGAGCATATTTTATTTTCCTTCTTTTTGTAAATGATATGACCATTCTATGAGAAACAAAGTCTTTTACCCATAAAAAGTGTAATAGAAGAGAGAAAGATGCCGCTTTTCTCTCAAAAACCAATTGTTTTTTCCTGTTGTGATTGATTTAGTTTTTTAACACAGTACAGACGCAAGCGCTCATATAAACACGCATACACTCACCCCTATAAATGCACACACGCACACCATATCCCTATGAGCACCTCCGAGAGACTGAGCCGGCATATCATCTTGAGATTTTACGAAGTCACCGTAGGCGCTTCATATAGTTGCCTGGAACGTCTCCTCCCACTGAAAGTGTAACGCAAGAAAACCTGAAATAAATCCAGAATAAATTCGAGCACCAGGACTTAAACCTTGGTGGGCTGGGGATACCACTGTCCACCTAACCATCCCAACTACAGGTTGGTTCGCGTAATTGATTTTGCTGACTATATTGGCAATTCCTCTGTTTTGTTGTACTCCCTTCATCCTAAAATATAAGGTGTATTATTATTTTTAAGTCAAACACATGCTTGTTTGACCAAGTATTTTGAAAAAAAAAGTATCAACTCTACGGTACCACATTTGTATCATTAGAACCATCATGAAAAGTATTTTTATATTTTATTTATTTTGTATTGTAGATATTGCTATTTTATTTTGTAATCTTGGCCAAACATACATAAATTTGACTTGCACAAAAACCAATAAACCTTATATTCCGGAATGAAAGGAGTATTGATCTTCTTTGCGAAGTTGTTTTTTCTAAGGTATTTAAAACTACTAGCATGCATGATGCATGTGTGTTGCAAGAGAGACATTGGATTAGAAGGTCAAATAACGTTAGTGTCTCTGTGTTCGTTGTATGATTTACGATTAGTAAAAACATCAAAAGTATGGTAAGAGGCATGTGTTGGGGAACGTAGTAATTTCAAAAAAAATCCTACGCACACGCAAGATCATGGTGATGCATAGCAACGAGAGGGAAGAGTATCGTCCATGTATCCTCGTAGACCGTAAGCGGAAGCGTTATGAGAACGCGGTTGATGTAGTCGAACGTCTTCACGATCTGATCGATCCAAGTACCAAACGCACGGCACCTCCGAGTTCAGCACACGTTCAGCTCGATGATGTCCCACGAACTCTGATCCAGCAGAGCTTCACGGGAGAGTTCCGTTAGCACGACGGCGTGATGACGGTGATGATGTTGCTACCAACGCAGGGCTTCGCCTAAGCACCGCTACGATATGATTGAGGTGGATTATAGTGGAGGGGGGCACCGCACACGGCTAAGGGATCAATGATCAACTTGTGTGTTCTAGGGTGCCCCCTGCCCCGTATATAAAGGAGCAAGGGAGGAGGCCGGTCGGCCCCTGTAGGGCGCGCCAGGAGGAGGAGTCCTCCTCCTAGTAGGAGTAGGACTCCCCTTTCCTACTCCTACTAGGAGAAGGAAAGGAAGAGGGAGGGGGAGAAGGAAGGAGAGGGAGGAAAGGAGGAAAGGGGGGCCGGGCCCCTAGTCCAATTCGGTTTGGGCTAGGGGGGCGCGCCCTGCCTCCTCTCTTCCACCACTTGGCCCATGAGGCCCAATACTTCTTCCCCGTATTTCCGTAACTCTCCGGTACTCCGAAAAATACCCGAATCACTCGGAACCTTTCCGATGTCCGAATATAGTCGTCCAATATATCGATATTTACGTGTCGACCATTTCGAGACTCCTCGTCATGTCCCCGATCTCATCCGGGACTCCGAACTACCTTCGGTACATCAAATCACATAAACTCATAATACTGATCATCACCGAACGTTAAGCGTGCGGACCCTACGGGTTCGAGAACTATGTATACATGACCGAGACATGTCTCCGGTCAATAACCAATAGCGGAACCTGGATGTTTATATTGGCTCCTACATATTTTATGAAGATCTTTATCGGTCAAACCGCATAACAACATACGTTGTTCCCTTTGTCATCGGTATGTTACTTGCCCGAGATTCGATCATCGGTATCCCAAATACCTAGTTCAATCTCGTTACCGGCAAGTCTATTTACTCGTTCTGTAATGCACTATCCCGCAACTAACTCATTAGTTGCATTGCTTGCAAGGCTTATAGTGATGTGCATTACCGAGAGGGCCCAGAGATACCTCTCCGACAATCGGATTGACAGATCCTAATCTTGGTCTATGCCAACTCAACAAGTACCATCGGAGACACCTGTAGAGCACCTTTATAATCACCCAGTTACACTGTGACGTTTGGTAGCACACAAAGTGTTCCTCCGGTAATCGGGAGTTGCATAATCTCATAGTCATAGGAACATGTATAAGTCATGAAGAAAGCAATAGCAGTAAACTAAAACGATCAAGTGCTAAGCTAACGGAATGGGTCAAGTCAATCACATCATTCTCCTAATGATGTGATCCCGTTTATCAAATGACAACTCATGTCTATGGTTAGGAAACATAACCATCTTTGATCAATGAGCTAGTCAAGTAGAGGCATACTAGTGATACTATGTTTGTCTATGTATTCACACATGTATTATGTTTCTGGTTAATACAATTCTAGCATGAATAATAAACATTTATCATGAAATAAGGAAATAAATAATAACTTTATTATTGCCTCTAGGGCATATTTCCTTCAGTCTCCCACTTGCACTAGAGTCAATAATCTAGATTACACAGTAATGATTCTAACACCCATGGAGCCTTGGTGTTGATCATGTTTTGCTCGTGAGAGAGGCTTAGTCAACGGGTCTGCAACATTCAGATCCGTATGTATGTTGCAAGTCTCTATGTCTCCCACCTGGACTTGATCATGGATGGAATTGAAGCGTCTCTTGATGTGTTTGGTTCTCTTGTGAAATCTGGATTCCTTTGCCAAGGCAATTGCACCTGTATTGTCACAAAAGATTTTCATTGGACCCGATGCACTAGGTATGACACCTAGATCGGATATGAACCCCTTCATCTAGATTCCTTCATTCGCTGCTTCCGAAGCAGCTATGTACTCCGCTTCACACATAGATCCCGCCATGATGCTTTGTTTAGAACTGCTCCAACTGACAGCTCCACCGTTCAATATAAACACGTATTCGGTTTGCTATTTAGAATCGTCCGGATAGTGTCAAAGCTTGCATCAAAGTAACCATTTACGATGAGCTCATTGTCACCTCCATAAACAAGAAACACATCCTTAGTCATTTTCAGGTATTTCAGGATGTTCTTGACCGCTGTCCAGTGATCCACTCCTGGATTACTTTGGTACCTCCCTGCTAGACTAATAGCAAGGCACACATCAGGTCTGGTACACAGCATTGCATACATGATAGAGCCTATGGCTGAAGTATAGGGAACACTTTTCATTTTCTCTCTATCTTCTGCAGTGGTCAGGCATTGAGTCTTACTCAACTTCACACCTTGTAACACAGGGAAGAACCCTTTCTTAGCTTGATCCATTTTGAACTTCTTCAAAACTTTATCAAGGTATGTCCTTTGTGAAAGTCCAACTAAGCGTCTTGATCTATCTCTATAGATCTTGATGCCCAATATATAAGCAGCTTCACCAAGGTCTTTCATTGAAAAACTCTTCTTCAACTATCCTTTTATGCTACCCAGAAATTCTATATCATTTCCAATCAACAATATGTCATCCACATATAATATTAGAAATGCTACAGAGCTCCCACTCACTTTCTTGTAAATACAGGCTTCTCCAAAAGTCTGTATAAAACCATATGCTTTGATCACACTATCAAAACGTTTATTCCAACTCCGAGAGGCTTGCACCAGTCCATAAATGGATCGCTGGAGCTTGCACACTTTGTTAGTACCCTTTGGATCGATAAAACCTTCAGGTTGTATCATATACAACTCTTCTTCCAGAAATCCATTCAGGAATGCAGTCTTTACTACGGGTGGACTTAAGCATCACTACGGGTGAGAAGGTCTCATCGTAGTCAACTCCTTGAACTTGTCGAAAAACTTTTGCAACAAGTCGAGCTTTGTAGACAATAATGTTACCGTCAGCGTCAGTCTTCTTCTTGAAGATCCATTTATTCTCGATGGCTTGCCGATCATCGGGCAAGTCAAACAAAGTCCACACTTTGTTCTCATACATGGATAGCATCTCAGATTTCATGGCCTCAAGCCATTTTGTGGAATCTGGGCTCATCATTGCTTCCTCATAGTTTGTAGGTTCATCATGGTCAAGTAACATGACCTCTAGAACAGGATTACCTTACCACTCTGGTGCGGATCTTACTCTGGTTGACCTACGAGGTTCGGTAGCAACTTGATCTAAAGTTTCATGATCATCATCATTGGCTTCCTCACTAATTGATGTAGGTGTCGCAGGATCCAGTTTCTGTGATGTACTACTTTCCAATGAGGGAGCAGGTACAGTTACCTCATCAAGTTCTACTTTCCTCCCACTCACTTCTTTCACGAGAAACTCCTTCTCTAGAAAGGATCCATTCTTAGCAACAAATGTCTTGCCCTCGGATCTGTGATAGAAGATGTACCCAACAGTCTCCTTTGGGTATCCTATGAAGACACATTTCTCCGATTTGGGTTCGAGCTTATCAGGTTGAAGCTTTTTCACATAAGCATCACAGCCCCAAACTTTAAGAAACGACAACTTTGGTTTCTTGCCAAACCATAGTTCATAAGGTGTCGTCTCAACGGATTTAGATGGTGCCCTATTTAACGTGAATGCAACTGTCTCTAAAGTGTAACCCCAAAACGATAGGTGTAAATCAGTAAGAGACATCATAAATTGCACCATATCTAGTAAAGTATGATTACGACGTTCGGACACACCATTACGCTGTGGTGTTCCCGGTGGCGTGAGTTGCGAAACTATTCCGCATTGTTTTAAATGAAGACCAAACTCGTAACTCAAATATTCTCCTCCACGATCAGATCGTAGAAACTTTATTTTCTTATTATGATGATTTTCCACTTCACTCTGAAATTCTTTGAAATTTTCAAATGTTTCAGACTTATGTTTCATCAAGTAGATATACCCATATCTGCTTAAATCATCTGTGAAGGTGAGAAAATAATGATACCCGCCGCGAGCCTCAATATTCATCTGACCACATACATCAGTATGTATGATTTCCAACAAATCTGTTGCTCGCTCCATAGTTCCGGAGAACGGCGTTTTAGTCCTCTTGCCCATGAGGCATGGTTCGCAAGTACCAAGTGATTCATAATCAAGTGATTCCAAAAGTCCATTAGAATGGAGTTTCTTCATGCGCTTTACACCAATATGACCTAAACGGCTGTGCCACAAATAAGTTGCACTATCATTATCAACTCTGCATCTTTTGGCTTCAACATTATGAATATGTGTATCACTACTATCGAGATTCATTAAAAATAGACCACTCTTCAAGGGTGCATGACCATAAAAGACATTACTCATATAAATAGAACAACCATTATTCTCTGATTTAAATGAATAACCGTCTCGCATCAAACAAGATCCAGATATAATGTTCATGCTCAACGCTGGCACCAAATAACAATTATTCAGGTCTAAAACTAATCCCGAAGGTAGATGTAGAGGTAGCGTGTCGACGACGATCACATCGACTTTGGAACCATTTCCCATGTGCATCGTCACCTCGTCCTTAGCCAATCTTCGTTTAATCTGTAGTCCCTGTTTCAAGTTGCAAATATTAGCAACAGAACCAGTATCAAATACCCAGGTGCTACTGCGAGCTTTAGTAAGGTACACATCAATAACATGTATATCACATATACCTTTGTTCACCTTGACATCCTTCTTATCCGCCAAATACTTGGGGCAGTTCCGCTTCCAGTGACCAGTCCCTATGCAGTAGAAGCACTCGGTCTCAGGCTTAGGTCCAGATTTGGGTTTCTTCTCTTGAGCAAGGACTTGTTTGCCGTTCTTCTTGAAGTTCCCTTTCTTCTTCCCTTTACCCTTTTTCTTGAAACTGGTGGTCTTGTTGACCATCAACACTTGATGCTCCTTCTTGATTTCTACCTCCGCAGCTTTTAGCATCACGAAGAGCTCGGGAATCGCCTTATCCATCCCTTGCATATTATAGTTCATCACAAAGCTCTTGTAGCTTGGTGGCAGTGATTGAAGAACTCTGTCAATGACACTATCAACAGGAAGATTAACTCATAGTTGAGTCAAGTGGTTATGGTACCCAGACATTCTGAGTATATGTTCACTGACAGAACTATTATCCTCCATTTTGCAGCTGTAGAACTTATTGGAGACTTCATATCTCTCAATCCGGGCATTTGCTTGAAATATTAACTTCAACTCCTCGAACATCTCATATGCTCCATGACATTCAAAACGTCGTTGAAGTCCTGGTTCTAAGCCGTAAAGCATGGCACACTGAACTATCGAGTAGTCATCAGTTTTGCTTTGCCAGACGTTCATAACATCTGGCGTTGCTCCTGCAGCGGGTTTGGCACATAGCGGTGCTTCCAGGACGTAATTCTTCTGTGCAGCAATGAGGATAATCCTCAAGTTACCGACCCAGTCCGTGTAATTGCTACCATCATCTTTCAACTTTGCTTCCTCAAGGAACGCATTAAAATTTAACGGAACAACTGCACGGGCCATCTATCTACAACAACATAGACAAGCAAAATACTATCAGGTACTAAGTTCATGATAAATTAAAGTTCAATTAATCATATTTAAGAACTCCCACTTAGATAAACATCCCTCTAATCATCTAAGTGATCATGTGATCCATATCAACTAAACCATGAACGATCATCACGTGAAATGGAGTAGTTTTCAATGGTGAACATCACTATGTTGATCATATCTACTATATGATTCACGCTCGACCTTTTGGTCTCTGTGTTCCGAGGCCATATCTGCATATGCTAGGCTCGTCAAGTTTAACCAGAGTATTTTTGTGTGTGCAAAACTGGCTTGCACCCGTTGTATGTGAACGTAGAGCTTATCACACCCGATCATCACGTGGTGTCTCGGCACGACGAACATTGGCAATGGTGCATACTCAGGGAGAACACTTGTACCTTGAAATTTAGTGAGAGATCATCTTATAATGCTACCATCAATCAAGCAGAATAAGATGCATAAAGGATAAACATCACATGCAGTCAATATAAGTGATATGATATGGCCATCATCATCTTGTGCCTGTGATCTTCATCTCTATAGCACCGTCATGATCACCATCGTCACCGGCGCGACACCTTGATCTCCATCGTAGCATCATTGTCGTCTCGCCAACTATTGCTTCTACGACTATCGCTACCGCATAGTGATAAAGTAAAGCAATTACAGGGCAATTGCATTGCATACAATAAAGCGACAACCATATGGCTCCTGCCAGTTGCCGATAACTCCGTTACAAAACATGATCATCTCATACAATAAAATATAGCATCGTGCCTTGATCATATCACATCACAACATGCCCTACAAAAACAAGTTAGACGTCCTCTACTTTGTTGTTGCAAGTTTTACGTGGCTGCTACGGGCTGAGCAAGAACCGTTCTTACCTACGCATCAAAACCACAACGCGGTATAGTGATTGCTTTTTGATCTTCAGAAAGAACCCTGTTCATTGAATCCGATTCAACTAAAGCTGGAGAAACAGACATCCACTAGCCACCTATGTGCGAAGCACGTCGGTAGAACCAGTCTCGCGTAAAGCGTACGCATAATGTCAGTCTGGGCCGCTTCATCCAACAATGACGTTGAATCAAGAATCAACTAGTGACGGCAAGCAATATGTATATACCCACGCCCACAACTCCTTTGTGTTCTACTCGTGCATATAACATCTACGCATAAACCTGGCTCGGATGCTGATGAAGCTATGTACCTAGGGTAGGGTCATAGGCCTGACCTAGACACCCTCCCTAGGACATCACCTTAGAGCCAGAAGCATTCAAGGGATAGGATAATCCACTCGACCACGAAGCATTCCACTCGAAAGACTCAAAGTCACTCGACTGCAACAACTACCACTCGACAGATAGAAGATCTAGAGTCACTCTGCATGGCAACGGTCGGACATTACTTCATAGACTTAATAGACATTTATGTCACTTGATTGTTAGCATTACCAATAATGCCCCCTCTTGATGTACCTTAAAACCCTTGTAACGTGGGCTGGTTGGGGTCTAGGCGCACTCTATATAAGCCACCCCCTCCACTGGCACAAGGGTTCGCATCCCCTGTAAACATACACACATACATAATCCAGTCGACCGCCTCAGGGCACCGAGACGTAGGGCTGTTACTTCCTACGCTAAGGGCCTGAACTCGTAAAACTCATGTGTACAACTTCGCCATAGCTAGGATCTTGCCTCCTCATACCTACCCCCATTCTACTATTAGTCTTAGATCCACGACAGTTGGCGCCCACCGTGGGGCAGGTGTCTTAGCGACTTTTTGGTGAAGTTGCGATTTTTCGATTCCCATCATCATGGTTTTCGGCGGTGGATTGGCTGAGGGCCGCGAGATCTGTCTCGGCGCGCTTGTCTTCATCGCCGATGACTCCGCCTGGCTTCAAGAGGCTCCACTCGAGGCCGAGGCGCTCTGAGGGAGTCCTGGATTAGGGGGTCTCCGGATAGCCGGACTATATCCTTTGGCCGGACTATTGGACTATGAAGATACAAGATTGAAGACTTTGTCTCATGTCCGGATGGGACCCTACTTGGCGTGGAAGGCAAGCTAGGCAATACGGATATGTACATCTCCTCCTTTGTAACCGACCTTGTGTAACCCTAGCCCTCTCTGGTGTCTATATAAACCAGAGGGTTTTAGTCCGTAGGACAACATACAAACATACCATAGGCTAGCTTCTAGGGTTTAGCCTCTTTGATCTCGTGGTAGATCAACTCTTGTAATACCTATATCATCAAGAACAACCAAGCATGACGTAGGGTATTATCTCCATCAAGAGGGCCCGAACCTGGGTAAACATCGTGTCCCCTGCCTCCTGTTACCATCCGCCTTAGACGCACAGTTCGGGACCCCCTACCCGAGATCCATCGGTTTTGACACCGACATTGGTGCTTTCATTGAGAGTTCCACTGTGCCGTCACCATAAGGCTCGATGGCCCCTTCGATCATCACTAGCGATGTGGTCCAGGGTGAGGTTTTTCTCCCTGGAAAGATCTTCGTATTCGGCGGCTTCGCACTGCGGGCCAATTCGCTTGGCCATCTAGAGCAGATCGAGAGCTACGCCCCTGGCCATCAGGTCAGATTTGGAAACTTGAACTACACGGCCGACATACGCGGAGACTTGATCTTCGACGGATTCGAGCCCATGTCGGACGCGCCGCACAGTCGCGACGAGCATGATGTAACTATGCCGTCGGACAATGTTCGGGAGATCGCATCCGCAACTACTCCGGCCATCAATCCGGAGCAAGTCGCGCCATCCAAGAGCGGAGGGATGGACCCCGCCATGGAGGCCGCACTCTCAGTGGCGATAGAGCCGGATACTGACTTCACCCCTTACAAGAGCCGTGTCGCCGAACCACTGGATTCATCTCCGGCCACGGACTCCGAGCCGCTCACATCCGTGCCCGTCAAGTCCGACTGGGCGCCGATCATGGAGTTCACCTCCGCGGATATCTTTCAGCACTCACCTTTCGGAGATGTGCTAAACTCATTAAGGTCTCTCTCCCTGTCGGCAGAACCTTGGCCGGACTATGTCCGGCTAGAATGGGATGCGGACGACAAAGAAATTCGCTGCCCACCCACCACCCACTTAGTAGCCACTGTCGACGACCTAACCGACATGCTCGACTTCAGCTCTGAAGACTTCGACGGTATGGACGATGAAGACGGAGACGAACAGGAACCACCGCCCTCTGGGCGCTGGACCGCCACCTCATCATATGATATATACATGGTGGACACCCCCAAAGAAGGCAATGGCGACGAGACAGTGGAGGATGACCCCTCCAAGAAGCAGCCCAAGCGCCGACGTCAGCGGCGCCGTTCTAAGTCCTGCCACAGCAAGAGCAGTGATACCAGCAGAGGAGATAATAACACTCCGGATAGCACCGAAGACAACAACAATCCCCTCCAGCACGGTGTAGAGCTAGAGGACGAACAAGTTAGCCCTCCAGAGAAGGCAGCAGATGGAGAACCGGAGGAGGACAATTACATGCCTCTCTCCGAAGACAAGGCGAGCCTCGGCGACGACGAGTTTATTGTGCCTGAGGACCCCGTCGAGCAAGAGCGCTTCAAGCGCCGGCTTATGGCCACAGTAAATAGCCTAAAGAAAAAACAGCAACAGCTTCAAGCTGATCAGGACTCGCCAGCAGACAGGTGGACCGAAGTCCTTGCGGCCGAGGAGCATGAACTCGAGCACCCGTCCAAGAGTTACCCAAAACGCAGGTTGCTACCTCACCTCGAGGAGGAAGCATTGAAGCCTCATTCACCAGTGTACGATGCGGCTGACCGGCCACTACGCGGCCGAGCCAGAGAGGCGTTTCAGCCTAAAGTTCAGACCGCACCCCGTCGCCACTCACTCAAAAATACTAAGGCCCGGGGCAACACAGAGGACCTACGAGACATCTTGGACAGTAAGGCAAAAATCGCAAGGTCAATATACGGGACACGGGCACGTGCGCCCACACGGGACAATGATTGTTGCGTCGGATACACCAAGAGTAAATCCGGCCGGGCCGAATACAGCAGACAAGACTCATACTGACTACGTCGGGATATAGCCCGGCACAGAGGTGTCGCACACCCCCTATGCTTCACTGATGAAGTTATGAATCATGAATTCCCGGAGGGTTTCAAACCCGTAAATATCGAATCATACGATGGCACAACAGATCCTGCTATATGGATTGAGGATTTCCTCCTTCACATCCACATGGCTCGCGGTGATGATCTACATGCCATCAAGTACCTCCCACTAAAACTCAAAGGACTAGCTCGGCATTGGCTGAATAGCTTGCCAGCAGATTTCGTCGGCAGTTGGGAGTATCTGGAAGACGCATTTCTCGACAACTTCCAAGGCACTTATGTGCGGCCACCGGATGCTGATGACTTGAGCCACATAACCCAGCAGCCAGGGGAATCGGCTAGATAATTCTAGACACGGTTCCTGACTAAGAAAAATCAAATTGTAGACTGTCCGGATGCAGAGGCCCTAGCGGCATTCAAGCATAACATCCGCAACGAATGGCTTGCCCGCCACCTCGGCTAGGAGAAGCCGAAATCTATGGCAGCCCTCACAACACTCATGACCCGCTTTTGCGCGGGTGAGGACAGCTGGCTGGCTCGCAGCAACAACACATCAAAGAATCCGGATACCTCGGATACCAAAGATGTTAATGGTAGGTGATAACCCACAAGTATAGAGGATCACAATAGTTTTCGAGGGTAGAGTATTCAACCCAAATTTATTGATTCGACACAAGGGGAGCCAAAGAATATTCTCAAGTATTAGCAGCTGAGTTGTCAATTCAACCACACCTGGAAACTTAGTATCTGCAGCAAAGTATTTAGTAGCAAAGTAATACGATAGTAGTGGTAACGGTAGCAAAAGGTAACATTAGTAAAAGTAACGTTTTTGGTATTTTGTAGTGATGATAGCAATAGCAACGGGAAAGTAAATAAGTGAAGAACAATATATGGAAAGCTCGTAGGCAATGGATTGGTGATGGAGAATTATGCCGGATGCGGTTCATCATGTAACAGTCATAACCTAGGGTGACACAGAACTAGCTCCAGTTCATTGATATAATGTAGGCATGTATTCCGAACATAGTCATACGTGCTTATGGAAAAGAACTTGCATGACATCTTTTGTCCTACCCTCCCGTGGCAGCGGGGTCCTTACGGAAACTAAGGGATATTAAGGCCTCCTTTTAATAGAGAACCGGAACAAAGAATTAACACATAGTGAATACATGAACTCCTCAAACTACGATCATCACCGGTAAGTATCCCGATTATTGTCACTTCGGGGTTAATGGATCATAACACATAATAGGTGACTATAGACTTGCAAGATAGGATCAAGAACACTCATATATTGATGAAAACATAATAGGTTCAGATCTGAAATCATGGCACTCGGGCCCTAGTGACAAGCATTAAGCATAGCAAAGTCATAGCAACATCAATCTCAGAACATAGTGGACACTAGGGATCAAACCCTAACAAAACTAACTCGATTACATGATAGATCCCATCCAACCCATCACCGTCCAGCAAGCCTACGATGGAATTACTCATGCACGGCGGTGAGCATCATGAAATTGGTGATGGAGGATGGTTGATGATGACGATGTCGATAGATTCCCCTCTCCGGAGCCCCGAACGGACTCCAGATCAGCCCTCCTGAGAGGTTTTAGGGCTTGGCGGCGGCTCTGTATCGTAAAACGCGATGATTTCTTCTCTCCGATTTTTTTATCCCCGAAACACAATATATGGAGTTGGAGTTGGAGTCGGAGAGGAAACAGGGGGCCCACGAGGTAGGGGGCGCGCCCTAGGGGGGCAGGCGTTCCCCCCACCCTCGTGGAGAGGTGGTGGGCCCCCTGGCCTTCATCTTTTGCAGGTATTTTTCATATTTTCTAAAAAGTTGCTTCGTGAAGTTTCAGGTCATTCCGAGAACGTTTGTTTCTGCACATAAATAACACCATGGTAATTCTGCTGAAAACAGCGTCAGTCCGGGTTAGTTCCAGTCAAATCATGCAAGTTAGAGTCCAAAACAAGGGAAAAAGTGTTTGGAAAAGTAGATACGACGGAGACGTATCAACTCCCCCAAGCTTAAACCTTTGCTTGTCCTCAAGCAATTCAGTTGATAAACTGAAAGTGATAAAGAAAAACTTTTACAAACCCTGTTTGCTCTTGTTGTTGTAAATATGTAAAGCCAGCATTCAAGTTTTCAGCAAAGATTATAACTAACCACATTCACAATAACGCATAGGTCTCAAGTTTACTCATATCAATGGCATAATCAACTAGCGAGCAATAATAATAAATCTCGGATGACAACACTTTCTCAAAACAATCATAATATGATATAACAAGGTGGTATCTCGCTAGCCCTTTCTGAGACTGCAAAACATAAATGCAGAGCATCTTTAAAGATCAAGGACTGACTAGACATTGTAATTCATCGTAAAAGAGATCCAGTCAAGTCATACTCAATGTAAACTAACAATAATGAATGCAAATGACAGCGGTGCTCTCCAACTGGTGCTTTTTAATAAGAATATGATGACTCAACGTAAAAGTAAATAGATAGGCCCTTCGCAGAGGGAAGCAGGGATTTGTAGAGGTGTTAGAGCTCGGTTTTGAAATAGAGGTGAATAATATTTTGAGCGGTATACTTTCGTTGTCAACATAACAACCAAGAGATGGCGATATCTTCCATGCTACACACATTATAGGCGGTTCCCAAACAGAATGGTAAAGTTTATACTCCCCCATCCACCAACAAGCATCAATCCATGGCTTGCTCGAAACAACGAGTGCCTCCAACTAACAAGAGTCCCATGGGGAGTTTTGTTTGCAATTATTTTGATTTAGTTTGCATAAAGCATGGGACTGGGCATCCTGGTGACCAGCCATTTATTCGTGAGTGAGGAGCGGAGTCCACTCCTCTTGAGAATAACCCGCCTAACATGGAAGATACAGACATCCCTAGTTGATATATGAGCTATTAGAGCATACAAAACAGGATATTTATTTGAAGGTTTAGAGTTTGACACATACAAATTTACTTGAAACGGCAGGTAGATACCGTATATAGGTAGGTATAGTGGACTCATATGGAATAACTTTAGGGTTTATGGAGTTTGGATGCACAAGCAGTATTACCACTTAGTACAAGTGAAGGCTAGCAAAAGATTGGGAAGCGACCAGCTAGAGAGCGACAACAGTCATGAACATGCATTAAAATTAATCAACACCGAATGCAAGCATGAGTAGGATATAATCCACCATGAACATAAATATCGTGAAGGCTATGTTGATTTTGTTTCAACTACATGCGTGAACATGCGCCAAGTCAAGTCACTTAAATCATTCAGAGGAGGATACCACCCTATCATACCACATCATAACTATCTCAATAGCATGTTGGCACGCAAGGTAAACCATTATAACGCATAGCTAATCAAGCATGGCACAAGAAACAATGATCTCTAGTTGTCATTGCAAACATGTTTATTCATAATAGGCTGAATCAGGAACGATGAACTAACCATATTTACAAAACCAAAAGAGGTCGAGTTCATACCAGCTTTTCTCATCTCAGTCAGTCCATCATATATCATCATAATTTCCTTTCACTTGCACGACCGAACGATGTGAATAATAATAATAGTGCACATGCATTGGACTAAGCTGGAATCTGTAGGCATTCAATAAACAGGAGAAGACAAGGCAATATGGGCTCTTTTGTCAGATCAACAATAATGCATATAAGAGCCACTTCAACAATTTAATTATGGTCTTCTCCTATCGACCCCCAAAGAAAAGAAAAGAAATAAAACTATTTACACGGGAAAGCTCCCAACAAGCAAAAGAAGAACAGGAAATCTTTTTGGGTTTTCTTTTTACAAAAGAAGAACAGGGAAATCTTTTTGTTTCTTTTTAATTACTACTACAAGCATGGAAATTAAACTGATTAAAAGCTACAACTATTTTTTTGTTTTTCTTAAGGTTTATTAAACACACAAGAAGAAAGCATAAAAAGGAAAATAAACTAGCATGGATGATACAATGAAAAAGTATGAGCACCGACATCTAGCAATGAGTGTGTGAACATAAATGTAATGTCGGTGAAATACGTACTCCCCCAAAGCTTAGGCTTTTGGCCTAAGTTGGTCTATGGCCACGGCTGGCCTGGCGGATATCCATAATAGTAGTTGGGGTCGTACTGAGAAGAAGAGGAAGACTCCGATTGCCACTGCTGACAATCATCTCCGGATCCCACTGATAATTAGACTATCGTGAAGGATCAACTTGTGGTTCTGGCTCCACGGCTGGTGCAGGGTTCCGGTAGGCGTGAATAGCCTTCAACGGAACAAGGTACGTGCCTACAGATAAATCAAACAAAGAAGGAGCAGGCAGGGTAATAGTCTCAGGATGATGTTTATTAAAGAACAATGATATTTAAGCTCTCCTTCCCTATTCTTAACAATAAAATCATGTGCCACCATACTTTTATAATCTAAATAAACACAACCTTTTCTTCCTTCTCATAATGCCTAATAGGTATGTTAAAATGTGCAGCTAGGCGTGAAGCATAGATGCCTCCAAAGATGGGGCCCTTTGTACGGTTCAGACTTAACCGTTTGGCAATAATGCCGCCCATACTAACAGAGTTATCACCATATAAACCGTGGAGCAAAATAATAATATCAGGGATACTAAGGTTTCCACAGTTTCCGCGACCAATTAAGCAACGACTAGCAAATAATGCAAAATAACGTAAAACAGAAATGTATGCTTAGTGATTCGTGCATCGGAAACCTTCCTTGTTTCCCCTACAGTGATAGTATCAATAAGCCCCCCCCCCACACACATCATCGCGATGTGGTTCTTCTGTCTTGCCCTCAAAAGGGACTAAACAAACCCGACAAAAATCATAAAGTGACATCTCCTTATGCTCATCATATAAATAAAACTCCACCGTAGGTGGTGAGCTCCTAGAATGGAAATGAAAGTTTTGCACAAAGATATTTGTGAATAAGAGATATTGATCGCATTGGTCTTGGAGGAAAGCGGTAAGGCCTGCATTCTTAGAATATTCATGAAAATCTTCATAAATCCCGGCTGCTCTCAAGAAATCCTCGAAGGCCATTCAACACGCCCGAACCTCCGCGGTGCGCGGATATACTTAGGCTTCGGTGCTTTTCCTTCGAGCTTTGGCCTGATGAGCCCCTCAAAAGTCTCCTCATCATTTTCTGAAAAAATTCTGAAATTTTTAGTAACTTCAAATAAAGTAAACCAAACTCAATAAATTGATAGCAAACTACTCCTACAAGTGCCTAGGGCCTATATCATGCATCAAAACTACTTTTGACCATATAAATTTGACATGCAAGCTCAAGAACAGGGTCACCTAAGCAGCAAAAATTTGCAATGAATAAAGCACTAGAACAAAACTAATTGGACCAATGTGGAGGAGGTCACATACCAAGAACAATCCTCCCCAAGCAGTTTTTGTGAGAGGTGCTTTGAGCAAGGAGATCGAAAATTGGCAGCAAAATGAGCTTGAACTCGGGTTTGAGCTGATATTCGTGTTTGGGGAGGAAGGAGTGTGTGGGTGAAAGGATAAGTGGAGGAGGGCCACCATGGGCCCACGAGGCAGGGGGGCGCGCCCTCCACCCTCGTGGGCAGGTGGTTGACCCCCCTGCTGTGTTCTCAGTGCCAAATATTCTAGAAAAATTCATATTTAAATTTCAGGGCATTTGGAGAACTTTTATTTTTAGGGTATTTTTATATTGCACGGATAATCAGATACAGACAGAAAAATATTTATTTTTATTTACTTAATATAAATAACAGAAAGTAAAAGTGGGTACAGCAGGTTGTGCCTTCTAGTTTCATCCATCTCATGACAATCAAAAGGAATCCACTAATAAGGTTGATCAAGTCTTGTTAACGAACCCATTCCGAATAACATGTCTCCTCGGTTGAGAGCTCGGGCTCCTATGTGCACGGGCGGATCGGGAAGGTGGAGGTTGGCTGCGGGCACAGGAACGAGGAGGCAAGGTGGTAGGACGACGGATGGATCGATCTGGCTGGATCAGGGAAGGTGGTAGGCTCGATGGGGAAAACAAGGAAGGAGGAGGCGGTTGTTGTTGGATTGGATCGGGCAAGATCCCGATGAAGGAGGGGGGTTGGTCAGTCGGCGGCGGAGACGGGATTGATGGGACAGCTTCCTCAATTTTAGGGTTGGCGATATATATAGCGGGCGGATAATTGGATAGGGACTACCTCGTCCCTCCGATCGAAATCGGACTGTTGGGAAAAATAGGCTAGGGAGTCCAATTAACAAAACGGAGACGTTTTGTAGATGTTTGGGGATAATCCGGACACAACGGTAGCGACAACCCGAGTCGGGTCCGGGACAGCTTTCGGGCGCGCGCGAGGAGGGTCACGGGCTGACGAGAGAGGTTAGGTAGGGCCTGGCGGTGAGTAGTGGGCTGTGTAGACGGTCTCGAGCTGAGAGAAGAGAAGAGAGGGAGGCCCGACGGCTATTTCCAGAGACCGAAAACGTCCGACATTAGACCGGCTACTATTGCCGCTATATTTATCCGTTGGGGCGTCAAACGGACTCCACAAGCGATGGAACTTGGCAGGCGGTCTACTGACAGCAAAACAACATTGCATGCCAACTTTCAACCCATTCCGAGAACATTTTCCGGCCACTTATAAAATAATATTTCGGACATGCCGCGGGCGCGTGCAAGTGTGTCTGGGCTCAGAACGGACAACGGAGAGAACGAGGAGGCCGGGACGCATGCAAGTTTTGAAAACATGATGATGCAATGCACATGATGACATGACAAGAAGCAACACGCAAGCGAATGACATGGCAACAACGGCGAATAACTGGACGACAACTGGCACATCGGTCTCGGGGCGTTACAGACGGAAACTAGGGCGACAAGAGTGGAACAAAACACTAGGCAAAAGGCCGAGCCTTCCACCCTTTACCAAATATATAGATGCATTAAGATAACAAGATAATATGGTGATATCCCCACAATAAACAATGTTCCAACAAGGAACGATCTCCAATCTTCACCTGCAACTAGCAACGCTATAAGAGGGGCTGAGCAAAGCGGTAACATAGCCAATCAACGGTTTGCTAGGACATGGTGGGTTAGAGGTTTGACATGGCAATTTGGGAGGCATGATAAGCAAGTGGTAGGCATCGTAGCATAGGCATAACAAAAGAGCGAGCATCTAGCAAGCAAATATAGAAGTGATTTCGAGGCTATGATCATCTTGCCTGCAAAGTTGTCAGAGTTGACTTGGTCCTCGTAAGCAAACTCAACGGGCTCCTCGTTAGTGAACTCATCTCCCGGCTCTACCCAAATAAGACAAACAAGCAAAAGGAACACAATCCACCACGTGCAAAGCTCGAACAACATGATGCAAACATGGTATGCTATGCGGGATGCGATATGTGATGCATATGCAAGATTTGACAAGGAATGATGGTCAACTTGGAAATCCAAGAGTGCCACTGGAAAGGTGAGGTGATTTCGGTTGAAATCGATATAAAGATCACCGGAATCGGATGCACGGTTTGGAAATGGCAAGCAAAACAAATATGGTACCGGTCTGCAATAAACAGCAAGTAGCCATCTAAATGCATCAAGATAATTATGCTACAGCACTCAAAAGAAGAACAGGAAATCTTTTTGGGTTTTCTTTTTAATTACTACTACAAGCATGGAAATTAAACTGATTAAAAGCTACAACTAATTTTTTTGGTTTTTCTTAAGGTTTATTAAACACACAAGAAGAAATCATAAAAAGGAAAATAAACTAGCATGGATGATACAATGAAAAAGTATGAGCACTGACATCTAGCAATGAGTGTGTGAACATAAATGTAATGTCGGTAGGAAATATGTACTCCCCCAAACTTAGTCTTTTGGCCTAAGTTGGTCTATGGCCACGGCTGGCCTGGCGGATATCCACAATAGTAGTTGGGGTCGTACTGAAAAGAAGAAGAGGAAGACCCCGATTGCCACTGACTGACAATCATCTCTGGATCCCACTGATAATTAGACTATCGTGAAGGATCAACTTGTGGTTCTGGCTATGGCTCCACGGCTGGTGCAGGGTTCCGGTAGGCGTGAATAGCCTTCAACGGAACAAGGTACTGGCCTACAGATAAATCAAACAAAGAAGGAGCAGGCAGGGTAATAGTCTCAGGATGATGTTTATTAAAGAACAATCGATATTTAAGCTCTCCTTCCCTATTCTTAACAATAAAATCATGTGCCACCATACTTTTATAATCTAGATAAACACGAGGCAGCACCTTTTCTTCCTTCTCATAATGCCTAATAGGTATGTTAAAATGTGCAGCTAGGCGTGAAGCATAGATGCCTCCAAAGATGGGGCCCTTTGTACGGTTCAGACTTAACTGTTTGGCAATAATGCCACCCATACTAACAGAGTTATCACCATATAAACCGTGGAGCAAAATAATAATACCAGGGATACTAAGGTTTCCACAGTTTCTACGACCAATTAAGCAACGACTAGCAAATAATGCAAAATAACGTAAAACAAGAAAATGTATGCTAGTGATTCGTGCATCGGAAACCTTCCTTGTTTCCCCTACAGTGATAGTATCAATAAGCCCCCCCCCCACACACATCATCGCGATGTGGTTCTTCTGTCTTGCCCTCAAAAGGGACTAAACAAACCCGACAAAAATCATAAAGTGACATCTCCTTATGCTCATCATATAAATAAAACTCCACCGTAGGTGGTGAGCTCCTAGAATGGAAATGAAAGTTTTGCACAAAGATATTTGTGAATAAGAGATATTGATCGCATTGGTCTTGGAGGAAAGCGGTAAGGCCTGCATTCTTAGAATATTCATGAAAATCTTCATAAATCCCGGCTGCTCTCAAGAAATCCTCGGAAGGCCATTCACACGCCCGAACCTCCGCGGTGCGCGACAGATTATACTTAGGCTTCAGTGCCTTTTCCTTCGAGCTTTGGCCTGATGAGCCCCTCAATAGTCTCCTCATCATTTTCTGAAAAATTCTGAAATTTTTAGTAACTTCAAAATAAAAGTAAACCAAACTCAATAAAATTGATAGCAACTACTCCTATAAGTGCCTAGGGCCTATATCATGCATCAAAACTACTTGGAACCATATAAATTTAACATGCAAGCTCAAGAACAGGGTCATCCAAGCAGCAAAAATTTGCAATGAATAAAGCACTAGAACAAAAACTAATTGGACCAATGGAGGAGTCACATACCAAGGAACAATGTCCCCAAGCAGTTTTGTGAGAGGTGCTTTGAGAAAGGAGATCGAAAATGGCAGCAAAACAAGCTTGGACTCGGGTTTGAGCTGGTTATTCGTGTTTGTGGGAGGAAGAAGGAGTGTATGGGTGCAGGAATAAGTGGAGGAGGGCCACCGTGGGCCCATGAGGCAGGGGGCGCCCTCCACCCTCGTGGGCAGGTGGTTGACCCCCCTGCTGTGTTCTCAGTGCCAAATATTCTCAAATATTCTAGAAAAAATCATATTTAAATTTTAGGGCATTTGGAGAACATTTATTTTCGAGGTATTTTTATATTGCACGGATAATCAGATAACAGACAAAAAAATATTTATTTTTATTTGATTTAATATAAATAACAGAAAGTAAAAGTGTGGTACAGAAGGTTGTGCCTTCTAGTTTCATCCATCTCATGATCATCAAAAGGAATCCACTAACAAGGTTGATCAAGTCTTGTTAACGAACTCATTCCGAATAACACGGAACCGGAGAAATTTCGAATAACACTATGTTACCTGATGTCTACTACACAACCTTCTTCTTATAGACGTTGTTGGGCCTCCAAGTGCACAGGTTTGTAGGACAGTAGCAAATTTCCCTCAAGTGGATGACCTAAGGTTTATCAATCTGTAGGAGGTGTAGGATGAAGATGATCTCTCTCAAGCAACCCTGCAACCAAATAACAAAGAGTCTCTTGTGTCCCCAACACACCCAATACAATGGTAAATTGTATAGGTGCACCAGTTCAGTGAAGAGATGGTGATACAAGTGGTATATGGATGGTAGATAATAGTTTTTGTAATCTGAAAATATAAAAACAGCAAGGTAACTAATGATAAAAGTGAGCGTAAACGGTATTGCAATGCATTGAAACAAGGCCTAGGGTTCATACTTTCGCTAGTGCAAGTTCCCTCAACAATAATAACATAATTGGATCACATAACTATCCCTCAACATGCAACAAAGAGTCACTCTGAAGTCACTAATAGCGGAGAACAAATGAAGAGATTATGGTAGGGTACGAAACCACCTCAAAGTTATTCTTTCCAATCAATCCGTTGGGCTATTCCTATAAGTGTCACAAACAGCCCTAGAGTTCGTACTAGAATAACACCTTAAGACACAAATCAACCAAAACCCTAATGTCACCTAGATACTCCAATGTCACCTCAAGTATCCGTGGGTATGATTATATGATATGCATCACACAATCTCAGATTCATCTATTCAACCAACACATAGAACCTCAAAGAGTGCCCCAAAGTTTCTACCGGAGAATCACGACGAAAACGTGTGCCAACCCCTATGTATAGGTTCATGGGCGGAACCCGCAAGTTGATCACCAAAACATACATCAAGTGAATCACGTGATATCCCATTGTCACCACAGATACGCATGACAAGACATACATAAAGTGTTCTCAAATCTTTAAAGACTCAATCCGATAAGATAACTTCAAAGGGGAAACTCAATCCATTACAAGAGAGAGAGGGGGAGGAGAAACATCATAGGATCCAAATATAATAGCAAAGCTCGCGATACATCAAGATCGTATCACCTCAAGAACACGAGAGAGAGAGAGATCAAACACATAGCTACTGGTACATACCCTCAATCCCGAGGGAGAACTACTCCCTCCTCGTCATGGAGAGCACCGGGATGATGAATATGGCCATCGGAGAGGGATTGCCCCCTTCTGCAGGGTGCCGGAACGGGTCTAGATTGGTTTTCGGTGGCTACGGAGGCTTCTGGCGGCAGAACTCCCGATCTATTGTGTTCCCTGATAGTTTTAGGGTATATGGAGATATATAGGTGGAAGATGTATGTCAGGGGGGCCACGAGGGGCCCACGGGGGTGGAGAGCGCGCCCAGGGGGGTGGGCGCGCCCCCTACCTCGTGGCTTCCTCGAAGCTCCCTTGAAGTGGACTCCAAGCCTCCCGGGTTGCTTTCCTTCCAAAAATAAGTTCCGTGAAGTTTCAGGTCAATTGGACTCCATTTGATTTTCCTTTTCTTCGAAACCCTAAAATAGGCAAAAAACAGAAACTGGCACTGGGCTCCGGGTTAATAGGTTAGTCCCCAAAAATAATATAAAAGTGTATAATAAAGCCCATAAACATCCAAAACAGAAGATAATATAGCATGGAGCAATCAAAAATTATAGATACGTTGGAGACGTATCAGCATCCCCAAGCTTAATTCCTGCTCGTCCTCGAGTAGGTAAATGATAAAAACATAATTTTTGATGCGGAGTGCTACTTGGCATAATTTGAATGTAATTCTTCTTAATTTTGGCATGAATATTCATATCCATAAGATTCAAGACAAAAGTTTAATATTGACATAGAAATAATAATACTTCAAGCATACTAACTAAGCAATTATGTCTTCTCAAAATAACATGGCCAAAGAAAGCTATCCCTACAAAATCATATAGTCTGGCTATGCTCCATCTTCACCACACAAAATATTTAAATTATGCACAACCCCGATGACAAGCCAAGCAATTGTTTCGTACTTTTTATGTTCTCAAACTTTTTCAATCTTCACGCAATACATGAGCGCGAGCCATGGACATAGCACTATAGGTGGAATAGAATGGTGGTTGTGGAGAAGACAAAAAGGAGAAGATAGTCTCACATCAACTAGGCGTATCAATGGGCTATGGAGATGCCCATCAATAGATATCAATGTGAGTGAGTAGGGATTGCCATGCAACGGATGCACTAGAGCTATAAGTGTATGAAAGCTCAACAAAAGAAACTAGTGGGTGTGCATCCAACTTGCTTGCTCATGAAGACCTAGGGCATTTTGAGGAAGCCCATCACTAGAATATACAAGCCAAGTTCTACAATGAAAGATTCCCACTAGTATATGAAAGTGACAACATAGGAGGCTCTCTATCATGAAGATAATGGTGCTACCTTGAAACACAAGTGTGGTAAAAGGATAGTAGCATTGCCCCTTCTCTCTTTTTCTCTCATTTTTTTATTTTTTTATTTGGGCCTTTCTCTTTTTTCATGGCCTCTTTTTTTCTCTTTTTTTATTTGGGCTTCTTTGGCCTCTTTTATTATTTTTGTCCGGAGTCTCATCCCGACTTATAGGGGAATCATAGTCTCCATTATCCTTTCCTCACTGAGACAATGCTCTAATAATGATGATCATCACACTTTTATTTACTTACAACTCAAGAATTACAACTCGATACTTAGAACAAGATATGACTCTATATGAATGCCTCCAGCGGTGTACCGGGATGTGCAATGACTCATGAGTGACATGTATGAAAGAATTATGAACGATGGCTTTGCCACAAATACGATGTCAACTACATGATCATGCAAAGCAATATGACAATGATGAAGCGTGTCATAATAAACGGAACGGTGGAAAGTTGCATGGCAATATATCTCGGAATGGCTATGGAAATACCATAATAGGTAGGTATGGTGGATGTTTTGAGGAAGGTAAATGGTGGGTTTATGGTACCGACGAAAGTTGCGTGGTACTAGAGAGGCTAGCAATGGTGGAAGGGTGAGAGTGCGTATAATCCATGGACTCAACATTAGTCATAAAGAACTCACATACTTATTGCAAAAATCTATTAGTTATCGAAACAAAGTACTACGCGCATGCACCTAGGGGGATAGATTGGTAGGAAAATACCATCGCTCGTCCCCGACCGCCACTCATAAGGAAGACAATCAATAAATAAATAATGCTCTGACTTCATCACATAATGGTTCACCATACGTGCATGCTACGGGAATCACAAGCTTTAACACAAGTATTTCTCAAATTCACAACTACTCAACTAGCATGACTCTAATATCACCATCTCCATATCTCAAAACAATTATCAAGTATCAAACTTCTCATAGTATTCAACACACTCATAAGAGAATTTTATTATTCTTGAATACCTAGCATATTAGGATTTTAAGGAAATTACCATGCTATTAAGACTCTCAAAATAATCTAGGTGAATCATGAGAGTTCATCTATTTCTATAAAATAAAACGACCACCGTGCTCTAAAAAGGTATAAGTGAAGCACTAGAGCAAATGACAAACTACTCCGAAAGATATAAGTGAAGATCAATGAGTAGTCGAATAAATGTGCAACTATGTGAAGACCCTCTAACATTTAATAATTTCAAATCTTGATACTTTATTCAAACAGCAAGAAAAACAAAAGAAAATGACATTCTAAGAATGGCAAACATCATGTGAAGAAGCAAAAACTTAGGATCAATTGAAACTAGCAGATAGTTGTTGAAGAAGAAAAGTGGGATGCCAACCGGGGCATCCCCAAGCTTAGACGCTTGAGACCTCTTGAAATATTATCTTGGTATGCCTTGGGAATCCCCAAGATTGAGCTTTTGTGTCTCCTTAATTCCTCTCATATCACGGTCTCCCTAAATCTCAAAAGCTTCATCCACACAAAACTCAACAAGGACTCGTGAGATAAGTTAGTATAAACCATTGCAAAAACCTTATCATACTCTACTGTAGCAAACCACTAAAATTATTATTCAACATTGCATACTAAATGCCTCTACATATTTAATAATCCTATCCTCAAATAGAATCATTAAAGAAGCAAATATATGTAAACAATGCAAACATAACATCAATCTGCCTAAATAGGACAGTCTGTAAAGAGTGCAGCAAGATCCATACTTCCCTAGATCCAAAAATTATGAAAGAAAATTCCCACTGTAATAAATTTATCAGAGCTTAGTATGAAAAAGGTTTAAACATTTTATCACATTCTGACTTTTCTAGGGAAGTATTGCAACAGCGGTAAATTTTCTGTTTTCAAACAGCAACATGTGGACTTCTAAAATAGGCATAGTAAAGGCTATTGTCGGTGTCAAAACCGGCGGATATCGGGTAGGGGGTCCCGAACTGTGCGTCTAGGCCGGATGGTAACAGGAGGCAGGGGACACGATGTTTTACCCAGGTTCGGGCCCTCTTGATGGAGGTAAAACCGTACGTCCTGCTTGATTAATATTGATGATATGTGTAGTACAAGAGTAGATCTACCACGAGATCAGAGAGGCTAAACCCTAGAAGCTAGCCTATGGTATGATTGTATGTTATGGTTGTTGTCCTACGGACTAAAACCCTTCGGTTTATATAGACACCGGAGAGGGTTAGGGTTACACAAGGTCGGTTACAAAGGAGGAGATATCCATATACATATTGCCTAGCTTGCCTTCCACGCCAAGTAGAGTCCCATCCAGACACGAGACGAAGTCTTCAATCTTGTATCTCCATAGTCTAACAGTCCGGCCAATGGAGATAGTCCGGCTGTCCGGCGACCCCCTAATCCAGGACTCCCTCAGTAGCCCCTAAACCAGGCTTCAATGACGATGAGTCCGGCACGCAGTATTGTCTTCGGCATTGCAAGGCGGGTTCCTTCTCCGAATACATCAGAAGAATTTGAATACGAGGATAGTGTCCGACCCTGCTAAATAAGTTCCATGTTCCACCGTAGAGAGAATAATATTTTCGCAGATCTAATTTGCTGGATTGTTTTGGAAGCATGACGTTATGTCATGGCCCGGTGATTATTCAAACCGTTTCTTTTAACCAGCCCCACACATAACGCGAGGCAGTTTTTCGACACGTCTTGTCAAAGCGGAGATCGTGTCCCCTTATTACGGGATTCTCATCAATACGGGCGTGGGTAACCCAACCGCGCCATCAATTGCGACGCTTGGGGGATAAGCGAGTTTTACCAGGCAAGTGGGGACGCTTAGTTTCGTCCGCCCATATAAAGGGATAAGGATTCACCTTTCTATCCACACCTTATTCCTCCTCTGCTCATCCGTTTTCACACACTCGAGCTCCAGCACCCAAGTCCGCACTTCCCACCTCGACCTTCTCCAATCATGTCCGGAGCGGGAGGCAAGTGGATGGTATCCTCCGTCACGGAGGGAGACATCAAGAAACTGAGGAGAGCCGGATACCTGCCCGACGACATTGCGCACCGGCTCCCAGATGAGGGGCAGCTCATCCCCACCCCCAGGCCCCATGAGAGGGTAGTATTCCTCACCCATTTCCTCCGTGGACTGGGATTCCCTCTCCATCCATTCGTCCGGGGGCTCATGTTCTATTACGGCCTGGATTTCCACGATCTGGCCCCGAACTTCGTCCTCAACATCTCGGCGTTTATCGTCGTGTGCGAGGCCTTCCTCCGCATCAAGTCCTACTTTGGCTTATGGCTGAAGACCTTCAATGTCAAGCCAAAGGTGGTGGGCGGCCGCCAGGCAGAGTGCGGAGGCGCCATGGTGGGCAAGATGCCCAACATAACATGGCTCGAGGGCTCCTTTGTGGAAATCATAAAGGGGTGGCAATCGGGGTGGTTCTATATCACCGAGCCGCGCGACCCTGCATGTGCGGCGGCCCCCGAGTTCCGATCTGGCTTCCCCACACGGCTCACCTTCTGGAAAGAGAAGGGCCTGTCCTGGGGTAGTTTGAAAGAGCTGACCGGACTCCAAACATGTATTCAAAACATGGTGGACAAGAAGCTCAAGCTTGTCAACATAGTCCAAGTTATGCTCATCCGCCGGATACTCCCGTGCCAACAACGGGAGTTCAACTTGTGGGAATTCAATCCGGCGCAGCACCGAACTCTAAACATGCTCTTCGACACGACTCATGAAGACGCCTGGAGGGTGCTGTTCAAAAGCGCCGAGGTCCCCCCTATTACTAAGGATCACGAATTCAGCGCGAAGCGCCAAGCCAGTGCGGTAAGCTGCTTTACCTTTCACAGGATACTTATTTTTTTATATATAGATTGACTCTATGCGGGATCTAAACTCCCGTACCTTTGACAGGACTGGCAGAAGATGGCCGGACAGATCAACTGTCCGACTCCCTTGCCCGAAGGCCCTGCAGACGCTCTTCTGGCGAAGATGTTGACTCCGGCCCCTTATAAGGTGCCGGAGAAGACCAAGAAGGCCAAGGGAGCTCGAAAGAGTTCCCGACGCCAGGCGTCGTCGGACTCATCGTCCGATGACTCTGCGGTGCACTCTTCCCCCGAAGACAAGGAAGAAGAAGAAGAAGATGCTCCCCCACCGACTAGGGGAGACAGAAAAAGGAAGGCTGCCCCAACTTGGGAGGCCGGAGGGTCCAAGAAGGGAAAGACTCTCCTTCCGGACAGTTCCACCGCCACCGACGAAGGCGAAGGCGAGTGGTTGCCCAGGGTCAAGCCCCCGGGGAGATCGTAAGTATTCGGATACCAAAGTAACCCATAGGATTCCTTTGTCACACTGCTTTCCCTAATCGCCGAACATAATTATGCAGGCCGCCACGAGCCAATATCGAGGTATCATCGGACGGCTCCCTGGGCTCGTCGGACATGGATAGCGATCCAGTCCCGACTGCCACCTCCCCTCATCCCGCCGACGACGTCGAGGTGTTGTATCAAGAGGCACCGGATCGAGGGGAGACAGTCCCGGAGGCGCCTCAAGGCGACCTTCCGGACTCCGGGAGCCGAGGGGACAGGGCCCCCGAGAGCTCCGAGTTCGGTCCTCAGCCGAACACCGCGCCGGACCCTCCAGCGGTTCCGAGCTCGGGCAGGCGGCCTCCTTCTAAGAGGGGCCAAACGCCTGTGCCGGTGACCTCTGTCCATCCAGAGGCACCGGACAATCTGCTGGAAGCGCTTCGCAGCGCTTCCATCGATGAGGAGCACCGCACTATCATGAGTGTGGTGATCCAGAAGGTTCAGTCCGCCAAGAGCGGATTGACTGAAGCCTGTGCCAGCCTTCTAACAGGCTTTGAGGTAAGTGTTTTAAAATCTAGTAGAAATATTACCGCATAGACAGTAGCCCCTGATGCTTTGTTCGGTGTACACAAAGAAAAGCCGAACAGAGGATCAAATAATATCGCAGGAGTCTAATATAAGTATGTCAATGTGCATATGCAGGCTTCGCTGCTGGCGTCCACCGCACTAACTGCGGAGGTTGCCGTACTGAAGCAGGACCTCGAGGGGGTCCAAGAAAGAGCTCGGCCTTGCCAAGAGGTAGCTCGAGGAGAACAAGGGTAAGTAATACCCCGTCTATAGATATGTATATATGAAAAAGGAAGCGATTGCAAAATGACAGGATCATTGTATGTTTGCCAGGGGCCACGACCGAGGTGGCGACCTTCAAGCAAGCGCTGGCCAAGGCCGAAGATACAGTGGCCAAGGAGCGCACCGAGCGAGAGAAGCATGAGGCTCGGGTGGGCGAGGTGCAGCAAGAGCTCCAGGCTCTTGTGGCGAAGCACGAGACGTTGGAGCTTGACTCCAAGACGTGGGAGTCTGAGCTTGCCGCGGCCCTCGAGAGTATAAAAAGTGCCAAGGCCGAGGCCCAAAAGGCCCTCCAAGAGATCGACGCGATGAAGAAGATAGCGGCGGATAAGGCTTTCTATATGCAAAGCAAGCATGTAAAAGTAAATTACCGATTACTTACCCGGATCCGGAGCTCTTCAGGAGCATTCGCAGATTTGCCCCGTAGTGTGTCTGATGCCGCACAATTTTACCAGGCCGAGGACGGAAGCTCGATGGAGAAGCTGTTCTGGTCTCAGTATGCTGAGGCCGAACATCCGGTGCCGATGAGCGACCAGCTGAAGCAGATGGTCGAGCTACATAAGGCGGCCGATCAGGCCATGAAGGGCTTCATAGTCTGGTTGTGGATGGGACGCCCTTCCGAACAGCTTCTTCGGCCTGGTGAGGCGGCTTGTGGATGCCTGCCCATGGCTGGAGGTCATCAAGCGATCCATCTGCATTGAAGGTGCACGCCGGGCTTTCGCCCGTGTGAAATTGCAGTGGGTCAAGCTAGACGTCGTGAAGCTGATCAAGGAGGGGCCGTCGGAGAGCAAGGAGCACCGCCACCCCGAGATGTACTACGAGGGTGTTCTGCCGGGTGCCCGTCTTATCGCGGATGAGTGTTCAAAAGATGTAATATTTGAGTAAACTCGCTCGTTTTATCCTGTATTTATGAAAACATGTTTCATATTCGCTATGCAACGCTTGTTTGAATTTAAAATATTACCTTCTGTTTGGCTGTTTATCCAATCTGAGAGATGGCTAGTCCTCGGCTTCTGCCCCCATGCCACGAGTGCTAGGGTGTTCGGGATAAACCTGAGCACTCTTGTTCCCATATTTGGGTCCTTCGAGGGAGGTGCTCAGCACAACGAACAAGGCAACCGGACTAATAATGCTTTATCACTCTCACTTAGCCATAGAATTCTATAATTTTAAATTTCAGCGAAGCCCCTGGTATTCGGAAGGCCGAATTCGGGGAGCGATACACGCCTGTAAGCCGGACAGGGCCGGCCCCTCGCCCTAAGCGGCATAAGTCTTTAGGGACTCGAAAAACCTCGCCGAACAGCGACCGGTCTCTCGCCTTATCATGACAGTCAGTTTTAGCTTTCTCTACTGAGGTGCTAAGCCCAGCAGAACCGGGGCACAATCGCAGTAGTTCTCCTAGCGCTACCTTAGCCGATAGAGCGGAACGTAAGGTACCAAAACATAGGAGCTGGGCAAACCCAACATTTGACCAAAGACATGATTCGGAGCTGATGCATATAATGCTATAAGTTCGGGGTGCCGCACTTGTGAAAGTGTTCGGACTTTTCACACCGCATTGTGGGGTACGTAAGCCCTTGGTGTATTGGTCGTACCAGAGTGTACGGTTGCAAGGCGTCATTAATGAACACACACACACACATATATAAATATAAAACAAGAATGTAATAATAGTCGTAATGTCATGCATTGTTTATTAAAAAATTGCGTTAAAGCAGAGTGATACGGATAGTGCGATAAGCAAAGAGTAGGACTATGTCCCTTCCAAGGGCAAGCTGAGGAATGATATGAAATCGAATATTTCGCTCGTTACTATTATCAACCTGGGAATTCCGTGGTATGACGTAGCTGTTCGCCTCCTTGGTTGCTGTATCATGTGTTCGGCAATAGTGCTGCCAGACAGTGTTTCCAGAGATTAAGGTCCTGAAAGAAAAAGAAAAATAACCAAATGGGAAGCCCCTAGTGCGGTTTAGGCCGCGTTTTGGGGCGTGCCACAGTTGTGCCCCCCTCCCCACCTATGCCCATGGTATTTTTAATGCGTAATTATGTACGCGCGGCACGAGTTTCGCTGCTGGCCTGGGATTGGGGTGGCCACCATATTGCTACGCAAGCTCAGATCGTGCCAGGCGGTCTATTTGCCGATTGCCCCGAGCGCGCTTGAAGGTGTCCGGGCTTTGAAGCGCCGAACTAGTTGATTGCCTTGAGAGGTTGCTTTGCGCTTCTGCTGCGAGGGCCGCGGTGTGCTCCTCTGTTCGGAGATAGCGCTCTGTGTTTCCATTGACTGTAATAACCCCGCGAGGTCCTGGCATCTTGAGCTTGAGGTATGCACAATGCGGTACCGCATTGAATCTAGCGAATGCGGTTCGCTCGAGCAGCGCGTGATAACCACTGCGGAACGGGACTATATCGAAGATTAACTCTTCGCTTTGGAAATTATCCGGGGATCCGAATACCACTTCCAGTGTAATTGAGCCTGTGCAATGGCCCTCTACACCTGGAATGACGCCCTTAAAGGTCGTTTTCGTGGGTTTGATCCTTGAGGGGTCTATACCCATTTTGCGCACTGTGTCCTGATAAAGCAGGTTCAGGCTGCTGCCGCCGTCCATAAGACTCGAGTGAGGTGAAATCCGTCAATGATTGGGTCTAGGACCAGTGCGGCGAATCCGCCATGACGGATACTAGTGGGGTGGTCCCTGCGATCGAAGGTGATTGGACAGGAGGACCAAGGGTTGAACTTTGGGGCGACTGGCTCCAACGCATATACGTCCCTAAGCGCACGCTTCCGCTCCCTCTTGGGGATGTGGGTTGCGTATATCATGTTCACCATCCGCACTTGCGGGGGAAACCTCTTCTGTCCTCCAGTGTGCGGCTGCCGGGGCTCCTCCTCGTCATCGCTATGCGGCCCCTTGTCCTTGTTTTCGGCAATTAACTTGCCGGCCTGCTTGAACACCTAACAATCCCTATTAGTGTGATTGGCTGGCTTGTCTGGGGTGCCGTGTATTTGACACGAGCGATCGAGTATACGGTCCAAGCTGGACAGACCCGGCGTACTTTGTTTGAATGACTTTTTCCGCTGACCGGGTTTAGAGCCTTTGAATCCGGCATTGACTGCCGTATCCTTAGTATTTTCGCTGTTAATGCGGCGCTTATGCTTGTTGTGACGTGACCTGCTATTGCCGTCCTTGGTATCTGAGGTACCATGGTTCTTTGATATGTTATTACTGCGAGCCAGCCAGCTGTCTTCTCCGCACAAAAGTGGGTCATGAGTGTCGTGAGAGCCGCCATAGATTTTGGCTTTTCCTGACCAAGGTGCCGGCTAGCCACTCATCTCGGATGTTGTGCTTGAAAGCCGCTAAGGCCTCCGCGTCCGGACAGTCGACGATTTGATTTTTCTTTGTAAGGAACCGAATCCAGAATTGCCTGGCCGATTCTTCTGGCTGCTGAATTATGTGGCTCAAATCATCGGCGTCTGGTGGTCGCACATAAGTGCCCTGAAAGTTGTCGAGGAATGCGGCTTCCAGATCTTCCCAACATCTAATGGAGTCCGCTGGCAAGCTGTTCAGCCAATGCCGCGCTGGTCCTTTGAGCTTTAGTGGGAGGTATTTGATGGCGTGTAAGTCATCGCCACGGGCCATGTGGATGTGGAGGTGGAAATCCTCAATCCATACTATGAGATCTGTTGTGCCGTTGTATGATTCAATATTTACAGGTTTGAAACCTTCTGGGAATTGATGTTCCATTACTTCGTCTGTGAAGCATAAGGGGTGTGTGGTGCCTCTGTATTGGGCTATATCGCGACGCAGCTCGAATGGGTCTTGCCCGCTATGTTCGGCCCGGCCGGATTTGCTTTTACTGTATCCGGCGTGACGTTTGTCATCTTGCAGAGTGGTGCACCCTCGTGATCCGTAGATCGATCTTGAATGCTTTGCCTTGTCCTCCAATATGTCTCGTAGGTCTGGCCTATCTCCCCATGCCTTTTTATTTGAATGGTGTTGGGGTGGAGGCTGAGCTTTTGGCTGGAATGCCAGTCGGGGTAGTAACCTGCGCCTTGGGTAACTCTTGGAGGGGCGCTCGAGTTTATATTCCTCGTCCGCGAGGACTTCAGTCCATTTGTCAGCTAGCAGGTCTCGATCAGCTTGAAGCTGCTGCTGCTTTTTCTTCAGGCTATTTGCCGTGGCCATAAGCCGGCGCTTGAAGCGCTCTTGTTCGACGGGATCCTCTGGTACGGCGAATTCATCATCGCCGAGGCTTGCCTCGTCTTCGGAGGGGGGCATGTGATCATCCTCCTCCTCTCCGTTTGCCACTCTCTCAGGAGAGCTGGCTCCTTCATCCTCCTGCTCTAAATCTTGCTGGAGGGGATTGTTGTTGTCTTCGGCACTATCCGGAGTGTTATTATCTCCTGTGCCGGTATCACCACTTTTGCTTTGGCGGGACTTAGAGCGGTGCCGCTGACATCGGCGCTTGGGTTGCTTCTTAGAGGGGTCATCCTCCGCTATCTCGTCGCCATTGCCTTCGTTGGGTGTATCCACCATGTATATGTCATATGACGAGGTGGCTTTCCAGTGCCCTATAGGTGCTGGTTCATGTTCGTCTCCTACATCGTCGTCCATACCGTCGATGTCTTTGGAGTCAAAGTTGAGCATGTCGGTTAAATCATCGATAGTGGCTACGAAGTGGGTGGTGGGTGGGCGTCGAATTTCTTCGTCGTCCGCATCCCAATCCTGTTGGCCATAATCCGGCCAGGGCTCTCCTGACAAGAGAGAGACTGTCGTGTCAAAACCGGCGGATCTCGGGTAGGGGGTCCCGAACTGTGCGTCTAGGCCGGATGGTAACCGGAGGCAAGGGACACAAAGTTTTACCCAGGTTCGGGCCCTCTTGATGGAGGTAAAACCCTACGTCCTGCTTGATTAATATTGATGATATGGGCAGTACAAGAGTAGATCTACCACAAGATCGGAGAGGCTAAACCCTAGAAGCTAGCCTATGGTATGATTGTTGTTCTGTATGTTGTCCTACGAACTAAAACCCTCCGGTTTATATAGACAACGGAGAGGGTTAGGGTTACATAGAGTCGGTTACAATGGTAGGAGATCTACATATCCGTATCGCCAAGCTTGCCTTCCACGCCAAGGAAAGTCCCTTCCGGACACGGGACAAAGTCTTCAATCTTGTATCTTCATAGTCCAGGAGTCCGGCTGAAGGTATAGTCCGGCCATCCAGACACCCCCTAATCCAGGACTCCTTCAGAGACCTTAGTGAATTCAGAATGTCGCCGAAGGGCGAGTGTTGAAAGATATCCGCGGTGGTGAATTCCATGATCGGCGCCCAATCGGATTCGATTGGCAGGGGCGCAGATGGTTCGGAGTCCGGAAAAGAGTCTGGCACCTTGGAGTCACGGGCTGCGCAGAGGATTATGCTGGTGTTTGGCTCGATCGCCATCGAGACTGCAGCCCCTGAGGTGGTGTCTAGCCACCCGTCCTCGATTGGCGCAGTTGGCTCCGAGCTAAGGGTCGGAGCTGATGCGGGCGCGGCCTCTGGGGTACTGTTCGGCGGCAGAGCTAGGTCATACCCATCGCGACAGTGCGGTGCGCCCGGCTGTGGCTCGAATCCGTCGAAGTTCAAGTCTCCGCGGATGTCGGCCGTGTAGTTGAAACTTCCAAATCTGACCTAATGGCCAGTGGCGTAGCTTTCAATCTGCTCCAGATGGCCAAGCGAATTAGCCCGCAGTGCAAAGCCGCCGAATACGAAGATCTATCCGGGGAGAAAAGTCTCACCCTGGACCGCATCGCTATTGATGATAGTAGGAGCCATCAAGCCTAACGGCGACGACACATAGGAACTCTCAATGAAAGCACCAATGTCGGTGTCAAAACCGGTGGATCTCGGGTAGGGGGTCCCGAACTGTGCGTCTAGGCCGGATGGTAACAGGAGGCAGGGGACACGATGTTTTACCCAGGTTCGGGCCCTCTTGATGGAGGTAAAAACCTACATCCTTCTTGATTAATATTGATGATATGGGTAGTACAAGAGTAGATCTACCACGAGATTAGAGAGGCTAAACCCTAGAAGCTAGCCTATGGTATGATTGTATGTTATGGTTGTTGTCCTACGGACTAAAACCCTTTGGTTTATATAGACACCGGAGAGGGTTAGGGTTACACAAGGTCGGTTACAAAGGAGGAGATATCCATACACGTATTGCCTAGATTTCCTTCCACGCCAAGTAGAGTCCCATCCGGACACGAGACGAAGTCTTCAATCTTGTATCTTCATAGTCTAACCGTCCGGCCAATGGAGATAGTCCGGCTGTCCGAAGACCCCCTAATCCAGGACTCCCTCAGCTATCAATGCCACTTTTATTGAAATAGAAGATGCAAAACATTGTTATAAATAACAGCAAGCAAATCCTAACAAAATAAATTGACTCTCCAAGCACAACACATATCATGTGGTGAATAAAAATATAGCTCCAAGTAAAGTTACCGATGAACGAAGACGAAAGAGGGGATGCCTTCCGGGGCATCCCCAAGCTTAGGCTCTTGGTTGTCCTTGAATATTACCTTGGGGTGCCTTGGGCATCCCCAAGCTTAGGCTCTTGCCACTCCTTATTCCATAATCCATCGAATCTTTACCCAAAACTTGAAAACTTCACAACACAAAACTTAACAGAAAACTCGTAAGCTCCGTTAGTATAAGAAAATAAATCACCACTTCAAGGTATTGTAATGAACTCATTCTTTATTTATATTGGTGTTAAACCTATTGTATTTCAACTTTTCTATGGTTCATAAACTCTATTACTAGCCATAGATTCATCAAAATAAGCAAACAACACACGAAAAACAGAATCTGTCAAAAATAGAACAGTCTGTAGTGATCTGGATCAAACGTATACTTCTGGAACTCATAAAATTCTCAAATAAATTTCTGGACGTGAGTAATTTATCTATTAATCATCTGCAAAAATAATTAACTAAATAACACTCTCCAATAAAAATGGAAGCGATTCTCGTGAGTGCTAAAGTTTCTGTTTTTTACAGCATGATCAACAAGACTTTCCCCAAGTCTTCCCAACGGTTCTACTTGGCACAAACACTAATTAAAACATAAAACAACATCTAAACAGAGGCTATATGAATTATTTATTATTAAACAGGAGCAAAAATCAAGGAACAAAAATAAAGTTGGGTTGACTTCCAACAAGCGCTGTCGTTTAACGCCCCTAGCTCGGCATGATGATTTCAATGATGCTCACATGAAGGATAAGAATTGTAACATAAAGAGAGCATCATGAAGAATATGACTAGCACATTTAAGTCTAACTCTATTCCTATGCATAGGGATTTTGTGAGCAAACAACTTGTGGGAACAAGAATCAACTTGCATAGGAAGGTAAAACAAGCATAACTTCAAGATTTTAAGCACATAGAGAGGAAGCTTGATATTATTGCAATTCCTACAAGCATATATTCCTCCCTCATAATAATTTTCAGTAGCATCATGAATGAATCCAACAATATAACCAGCACCTAAAGCATTCTTTTCATGATCTACAAGCATAGAAAATTTATTACTCTCCACATAAGCAAAATTCTTCTCAATCGGAATAGTGGGAGTATCATAAGAGACTCGAATACTATAAATTGTTTCCACATTAAAAGAGTAATGTTCAGAAAAGGGCTAATCATAATCATGACAAGTTTTATAAATATAATCACTACTTTTTATAGCATAAGTATCATCACAATAATCATCATAAGTAGGAGGCATGCTATCATCATTATAAATTTGCATATCAAAACTTGGGAGACTAAAATATCATCTTCATCAAACATAGCTTCCCCAAGCTTGTGGCTTTGCAATCATTAGCATCATGGATATTCAAGAAATTCATACTAACAACATTGCAATCATGCTCATCATTCAAATATTTAGTGCCAAACGTTTTAATGCATTCTTCTTCTAACACTTTGGCACAATTTTCCTTTCCATCACACTCACGAAAGATATTAAAAAGATGAAGCGTATGAGGAAAACTTAATTCCATTTTTTGTAATTTTCTTTTATAAACTAAACTAGTGATAAAACAAGAAACTAAAAGACTCGATTGCAAGATCTAAATGAAGTAAATATGCCCTAGAGGCAATAATAAAGTTATTATTTACTTTCTTATATCATGATAAATGTTTATTATTCATGCTAGAATTGTATTAACCGGAAACATAATACATGTGTGAATACATAGACAAACATAGTGTCACTAGTATGCCTCTACTTGACTAGCTCGTTGATCAAAGATGGTTATGTTTCCTAACCATAGACATGAGTTGTCATTTGATTAATGGGATCACATCATTAGGAGAATGATGTGATTGACTTGACCCATTCCGTTAGCTTAGCACTTGATCGTTTAGTTTGTTGCTATTGCTTTCTTCATGACTTATACATGCTCCTATGACTATGAGATTATGCAACTCCTGTTTACCGGAGGAACATTTTGTGTGCTACCAAACGTCACAACATAACTAGGTGATTATAAAGGTGCTCTATAGGTGTCTCCGAAGGTACTTGTTGGGTTGGCGTATTTCGAGATTAGGATTTGTCACTCCGATTGTTGGAGAGGTATCTCTGGGCCCTCCCGGTAATGCACATCACATAAGCCTTGCAAGCATTGCAACTAATAAGTTAGTTGCGGGATGATGTATTACGGAACGAGTAAAGAGACTTGCCGGTAACGAGATTAAACTAGGTATTGAGATACCGACGATCAAATCTCGGGCACGTAACATACCGATGACAAAGGGAACAACGTATGTTGTTATGCGGTCTGACCGATAAAAGATCTTCTTAGAATATGTGGGAGCCAATATGAGCATCCAGGTTCCGCTATTGGTTATTGACCGGAGACGTATCTCGGTCATGTCTACATTGTTCTCGAACCCATAGGGTCCGCACGCTTAACGTTACGATGATAGTTTCCTTATGAGTTTATATATTTTGATGTACCGAAGGTTGTTCGGAGTCCCGGGTATGATCACAGACATGAAGAGGAGTCTCGAAATGGTCAAGACATAAAGATCGATATATTGGACGGCTATATTCGGACACCGGAAGTGTTTCGGGTGATTTCGGAGAAAACCAGAGTGCCGGAAGGGTTACCGGAACCCCCCGGGGAAGTATTGGGCCTTAGTGGGCACGAGGGGAGAGAGAGGGCAGTAGCCCAGGAGGTGGCGCGCCCCCTCCCATGGGGAGTCTGAATTGGACTAGGGGAGGGGGGGGGCGGCCCCTCTTTCCCTCTCCCTCTCCCTCTCCCTCTCTTTCCTTCCTCCTTCCCTCTTCCTAGTTGGACTAGGAAAGGGGAGTCCTACTCCTACTAGGAGGAGGACTCCCCCCTCCTTGGCGCGCCTCAAGGGCCGGCCGGCCTCCCCCCTTGCTCCTTTATATACAGGGGCAGGGGGCACCTCTAGACACACAAGTTGATCTTCGTGATCGTTCTCTTAGCCATGTGCGGTGCCCCCCTCCACCATAATCCTCGATAATATTGTAGCGGTGCTTAGGCGAAGCCCTGCGACAGTAGAACATCAAGATCGTCACCATGCTGTCGTGCTGATGGAACTCTTCCCCGACACTTTGCTGGATCGGAGTCCGGGGATCGTCATCGAGCTGAACGTGTGCTAGAACTCGGAGGTGCCGTAGTTTCGGTGCTTGATCGGTCGGGCCGTGAAGACGTACGACTACATCAACCGTGTTGTGCTAACGCTTCCGCTTCCGGTCTACGAGGGTACGTAGACAACACTCTCCCCTCTCATTGCTATGCATCACCATGATCTTGCGTGTGCGTAGGATTTTTTTTGAAATTACTACGTTCCCCAACAGTGGCATCCGAGCCTAGGTTTTATGCGTTGATGTTGTGCACGAGTAGAACACAAGTGAGTTGTGGGCGATATAAGTCATACTACTTACCAGCATGTCATACTTTGGTTTGGCGGTATTGTTGGATGAAGCGGCCCGGACCGACATTACGCGTACGCTTACGCGAGACTGGTTCTACCGACGTGCTTTGCACACAGGTGGCTGGCGGGTGTCAGTTTCTCCAACGTTAGTTGAACCGAGTGTGGCTACGCTCGGTCCTTGCGAAGGTTAAAACAACACCAACTTGACAAACTATCGTTGTGGTTTTGATGCGTAGGTAAGAACGGTTCTTGCTAAGCCTGTAGCAGCCACGTAAAACTTGCAACAACAAAGTAGAGGACGTATAACTTGTTTTTGCAGGGCATGTTGTGATGTGATATGGTCAAGACATGATGCTAAATTTATTGTATGAGATGATCATGTTTTGTAACTGAGTTATCGGCAACTGGCAGGAGCCATATGGTTGTCGCTTTATTGTATGCAATGCAATTGCGCTGTAATGCTTTACTTTATCACTAAGCGGTAGCAATAGTCGTGGAAGCATAAGATTGGCGAGATCACAACGATGCTACGATGGTGATCAAGATGTTGCGCCGGTGACGATGGTGATCATGACGGTGCTTCGAAGATGGAGATCACAAGCACAAGATGATGATGGCCATATCATATCACTTATATTGATTGCATGTGATGTTTATCTTTTATGCATCTTATCTTGCTTTGATTGATGGTAGCATTATAAGATGATCCCTCACTAAATTATCAAAGTATAAGTGTTCTCCCTGAGTATGCACCGTTGTGAAAGTTCTTCGTGCGGAGACACCACGTGATGATCGAGTGTGATAGGCTCTACGTTCAAATACAACGGGTGCAAAACAGTTGCACACGCGGAATACTCAGGTTTAACTTGACGAGCCTATCATATAACAGATATGGCCTCGGAACACGGAGACCGAAAGGTCGAGCGTGAATCATATAGTAGATATGATCAACATATTGATGTTCACCATTGATACTACTCCATCTCACATGATGATTGGACATGGTTTAGTTGATTTGGATCACGTGATCACTTAGAGGATTAGAGGGATGTCTATCTTAGTGGGAGTTCTTAAGTAATATGATTAATTGAACTTAAATTTATCATGAACTTAGTACATGATAGTATCTTGCTTGTCTATGTTTGATTGTAGATAGATGGCTCGTGCTGTTGTTCCGTTGAATTTTAATGCGTTCCTTGAGAAAGCAAAGTTGAAAGATGATGGTAGCAATTACACGGACTGGGTCCGTAACTTGAGGATTATCCTCATTGCTGCACAGAAGAATTACGTCCTGGAAGCACCGCTAAGTGCCAAGCCTGCTGCAGGAGCAACACCAGATGTTATGAATGTCTGGCAAAGCAAAGCTGATGACTACTCGATAGTTTAGTGTGCCATGCTTTAAGGCTTAGAACCGGGTCTTCAAGGATGTTTTGAACGTCATGGAGCATATGAGATGTTCTAGGAGTTGAAGTTAATATTTCAAGCAAATGCCCGGATTGAGAGATATGAAGTCTCCAATAAGTTCTATAGCCGCAAGATGGAGGAGAATAGTTCTGTCAGTGAACATATACTCAAAATGTCTGGGTATCATAATCACTTGATTCAACTGGGGGTTAATCTTCCTGTTGATAGTGTCATTGACAGAGTTCTTCAATCACTGCCACCAAGCTACAAAAGCTTCATGATGAACTATAATATGCAAGGGATGAATACGACTATTCCTGAGCTCTTCGCAATTCTAAAAGCCGCGGAGGTAGCAATCAAGAAGGAGCATCAAGTGTTGATGGTCAATAAGACCACCAGTTTCAAGAAAAAGGGCAAAGGGAAGAAGAAAGGGAACTTCAAGAAGAACAGCAAACAAGTTGCTGCTCAGGAGAAGAAACCCAAGTCTGGACCTAAGCCTGAAACTGAGTGCTTCTACTGCAAGCAGACTGGTCACTGGAAGCGGAACTACCCCAAGTATTTGGCGGATAAGAAGGATGCAAAGTGAACAAAGGTATATGTGATATACATGTTATTGATGTGTACCTTACTAATGCTCGCAGTAGCACCTGGGTATTTGATACTGGTTCTATTGCTAACATTTGCAACTCGAAACAGGGGCTACGGATCAAGCGAAGATTGGCTAAGGACGAGGTGACGATGCGCGTGGGAAATGGTTCCAAAGTCGATGTGATCGCGGTCGGCACACTACCTCTACATCTACCTTCAGGATTAGTATTAGACCTAAATAATTGTTATTTGGTGCCAGCGTTGAGCATGAACATTATATCTGGATCTTGTTTGATGCGAGACGGTTATTCATTTAAATCAGAGAATAATGGTTGTTCTATTTATATGAGTAATATCTTTTATGGTCATGCACCCTTGAAGAGTGGTCTATTTTTGATGAATCTCGATAGTGGTGATACACATATTCATAATGTTGAAATCAAAAGATGCAGAGTTGATAATGATAGTGCAACTTATTTGTGGCACTGCCGTTTAGGTCATATCGGTATAAAGCGCATGAAGAAACTCCATACTGATGGACTTTTGGAACCACTTGATTATGAATCAGTTGGTACTTGCGAACCGTGCCTCATGGGTAAGATGACTAAAACACCGTTCTCCGGTACTATGGAGAGAGCAACGGATTTGTTGGAAATCATACATACAGATGTATGTGGTCCAATGAATGTTGAGGCTCGTGGCGGATATCGTTATTTTCTCACCTTCACAAATGATTTAAGCAGATATGGGTATATCTACTTAATGAAACATAAGTCTGAAACATTTGAAAAGTTCAAAGAATTTCAGAGTGAAGTTGAAAATCATCGTAACAAGAAAATAAAGTTTCTACGATCTGATCGTGGAGGAGAATATTTGAGTTACGAGTTTGGTCTACATTTGAAACAATGTGGAATAGTTTCGCAACTCACGCCACCCGGAACACCACAGCGTAATGGTGTGTCCGAATGTCGTAATCGTACTTTATTAGATATGGTGCGATCTATGATGTCTCTTACTGATTTACCGTTATCATTTTGGGGTTATGCTTTAGAGATGGTTGCATTCACGTTAAATAGGACACCATCTAAATCCGTTGAGACGACGCCTTATGAACTATGGTTTGGCAAGAAACCAAAGTTGTCATTTCTGAAAGTTTGGGGCTGCGATGCTTATGTGAAAAAGCTTCAACCTGATAAGCTCGAACCCAAATCAGAGAAATGTGTCTTCATAGGATACCCAAAGGAGACTGTTGGGTACACCTTCTATCACAGATCCGAAGGCAAGACTTCTTTTGCTAAATTCGGAGTTTTTCTAGAGAAGTAGTTTCTCTTGAAAGAAGTGAGTGGGAGGAAAGTAGAACTTGATGAGGTAACTGTAACTGCTCCCTTATTGGAAAGTAATACATCACAGAAACCGGTTTCTGTGACACCTACACCAATTAGTGAGGAAGCTAATGATGATGATCATGAAACTTTAGAACAAGTTACTACTGAACCTCGTAGATCAACCAGAGTAAGATCCACACCAGAGTGGTACGGTAATCCTGTTCTGGAAGTCATGCTACTAGATCATGATGAACCTACGAACTATGAAGAAGTGATGGTGAGCCCAGATTCCGCAAAATGGCTTGAAGCCATGAAATCTGAGATGGGATCCATGTATGAGAACAAAGTATGGACTTTGGTTGACTTGCCCAATGATTGGCAAGCAATTGAGAATAAATGGATCTTCAAGAAGAAGACTGACGCTGATGGTAATGTTACTATCTACAAAGCTCGACTTGTCGCAAAAGGTTTTCGACAAGTTCAAGGGATTGACTACGATGAGACCTTCTCACCCGTAGCGATGCTTAAGTCTGTCCGAATCATGTTAGCAATTGCCACATTTTATGATTATGAAATTTGGCAGATGGATGTCAAAACTGCATTCCTGAATGGATTTCTGGAAGAAGAGTTGTATATGATGCAGCCGGAAGGTTTTGTCGATCCAAAGGGAGCTAACAAAGTGTGGAAGCTCCAGCGATCCATTTATGGACTGGTGCAAGCCTCTTGGAGTTGGAATAAACGCTTTGATAGTGTGATCAAAGCATTTGGTTTTGTACAGACTTTTGGAGAAGCCTGTATTTACAAGAAAGTGAGTGGGAGCTCTGTAGCATATCTGATATTATATGTGGATGACATATTATTGATTGGAAATGATATAGAATTTCTGAATAGCATAAAAGGATACTTGAATAAGAGTTTTTCAATGAAAGACCTCGGTGAAGCTGCTTACATATTGGGCATTAAGATCTATAGAGATAGATCAAGACGCTTAATTGGACTTTCACAAAGCACATACCTTGATAAGGTTTTGAAGAAGTTCAAAATGGATCAAGCAAAGAAAGGGTTCTTGCCTGTGTTACAAGGTGTAAAATTGAGTAAGACTCAATGTCCGACCACCGCAGAAGATAGAGAGAAAATGAAAGATGTTCCCTATGCTTCAGCCATAGGCTCTATCATGTATGCAATGCTATGTACCAGACCTGATGTGTGCCTTGCTATAAGTCTAGCAGGGAGGTACCAAAGTAATCCAGGAGTGGATCACTGGACAGTGGTCAAGAACATCCTGAAATACCTGAAAAGGACTAAGGATATGTTTCTCATATATGGAGGTGACAAAGAGCTCATCGTAAATGGTTACATTGATGCAAGCTTTGACACTAATCCGGATGATTCTAAATCGCAAACCGGATATGTGTTTTTACTGAACGGTGGAGCTGTCAGTTGGTGCAGTTCTAAGCAAAGCGTCGTGGCGGGATCTACATGTGAAGTAGAGTACATAGCTGCTTCGGAAGCAGCAAATGAAGGAGTCTGGATGAAGGAGTTCATATCCGATCTAGGTGTCATACCTAGTGCATCGGGTCCAATGAAAATCTTTTGTGACAATACTGGTGCAATTGCCTTGGCAAAGGAATCCAGATTTCACAAGAGAACCAAGCACATCAAGAGACGCTTCAATTCCATTCGGGATTTAGTCCAAGTGGGAGACATAGAAATTTGCAAGATACATACGGATCTGAATGTTGCAGACCCGCTGACTAAGCCTCTTCCACGAGCAAAACATGATCAGCACCAAGGCTCCATGGGTGTTAGAATCATTACTGTGTAATCTAGATTATTGACTCTAGTGCAAGTGGGAGACTGAAGGAAATATGCCCTAGAGGCAATAATAAAGTTATTATTTATTTCCTTATATCATGATAAATGTTTATTATTCATGCTAGAATTGTATTAACCGGAAACATAATACATGTGTGAATACATAGACAAACATAGTGTCACTAGTATGCCTCTACTTGACTAGCTCGTTGATCAAAGATGGTTATGTTTCCTAACCATAGACATGAGTTGTGACTTGACCCTTTTTCGTTAGCTTAGCACTTGATCGTTTAGTTTGTTGCTATTGCTTTCTTCATGACTTATACATGTTCCTATGACTATGATATTATGCAACTCCCATTTACCGGAGGAACACTTTGTGTGCTACCAAACGTCACAATGTAACTGGGTCATTATAAAGGTGCTCTACAGGTGTCTCCGAAGGTACTTGTTGGGTTGGCGTATTTCGAGATGAGGATTTGTCACTCCGATTGTCGGATAGGTATCTCTGGGCCCTCTCGGTAATGCACATCACATAAGCCTTGCAAGCATTGCAACTAATAAGTTAGTTGTGGGATGATGTATTATGGAACGAGTAAAGAGACTTGCCGGTAACGAGATTGAACTAGGTATTGAGATAACGACGATCAAATCTCAGGCAAGTAACATACTGATGACAAAGGGAACAACGTATGTTGTTATGCGGTCTGACCGATAAAAGATCTTCGTAGAATATGTGGGAGCCAATATGAGCATCCAGGTTCCTCTATTGGTTATTGACCGAAGACGGGTCTCGGTCATGTCTACATTGTTCTCGAACCCGTAGGGTCCGCACGCTTAACGTTACGATGGCAGTTTCATTATGAGTTTATATATTTTGATGTACCGAAGGTTGTTCGGAGTCCCGGATATGATCACGAACATGACGAGGAGTCTCGAAATGGTCGAGACATAAAGATCGATATATTGGACGGCTATATTCGGACACCGGAAGTGTTTCGGGTGATTTCGGAGAAAACCGGAGTGCCGGAAGGGTTACCGGAACCCCCCGGGGAAGTATTGGGCCTTAGTGGGCCTAAGGGGAGAGAGAGGGCAGCAGCCCAGGAGGTGGCGCGCCCGCTCCCATGGGGAGTTCGAATTGGACTAGGGGAGGGGGGGGGCGGGGCCCCTCTTTCCCTCTCCCTCTCCCTCTCTTTCCTTCCTCCTTCCCTCTTCCTAGTTGGACTAGGAAAGGGGAGTCCTACTCCTACTAGGAGGAGGACTCCCCCCTCCTTGGCGCGCCTCAAGGGCCGGCCGGCCTCCCCCCTTGCTCCTTTATATACAAGGGCAGGGGGGCACCTCTAGACACACAAGTTGATCTTCGTGATCGTTCTCTTAGCCGTGTGCGGTGCCCCCCTCCACCATAATCCTCGATAATATTGTAGCGGTGCTTAGGCGAAGCTCTACGACGGTAGAACATCAAGATCGTCACCACGCCATCGTGCTAACGGAACTCTTCCCCGTCACTTTGCTGGATCGGAGTCCGGGGATCGTCATCGAGCTGAACGAGTGCTAGAACTCGAAGGTGCTGTAGTTTCGGTGCTTGATCGGTCGGGCCGTGAAGATGTACGACTACATCAACCGCATTGTGTTAACGCTTCCGCTTCCGGTCTACGAGGGTACGTAGACAACACTCTCCCCTCTCGTTGCTATGCATCACCATGATCTTGCGTGTGCGTAGGAATTTTTTTGAAATTACTACGTTCCCCAACACTAAAGATATACCTTCAAGCGCTAACCTCCCCGGCAACAGCGCCAGAAAAGAGCTTGATGTCTACTACACAACCTTCTTCTTGTAGACGTTGTTGGGCCTCCAAGTGCAGAGGTTTGTAGGACAGTAGCAAATTTCCCTCAAGTGGATGACCTAATGTTTATCAATCCGTAGGAGGCGTAGGATGAAGATGGTCTCTCTCAAGCAACCCTGCAACCAAATAACAAAGAGTCTCTTGTGTCCCCAACACATCCAATACAATGGTAAATTGTATAGGTGCACTAGTTCAGCGAAGAGATGGTGATACAAGTGGTATATGGATGGTAGATAATAGTTTTTGTAATCTGAAAATATAAAAACAGCAAGGTAACTAATGATAAAAGTGTGCGTAAACGGTATTGCAATGCGTTGAAACAAGGCCTAGGGTTCATACTTTCGCTAGTGCAAGTTCCATCAATACTAATAACATAATTGGATCACATAACTATCCCTCAACATGCAACAAAGAGTCACTCCAAAGTCACTAACAGCGGAGAACAAACGAAGAGATTATGGTAGGGTATGAAACCACCTCAAAGTTATTCTTTCCAATCAATCCGTTGGGCTATTCCTATAAGTGTCACAAACAGCCCTAGAGTTCGTACTAGAATGACACCTTAAGACACAAATCAACCAAAACCCTAATGTCACCTAGATACTCCAATGTCACTTCAAGTATCCATGGGTATGATTATACGACATGCATCACACAATCTCAGATTCATCTATTCAACCAACACATAGAACCTCAAAGAGTGCCCCAAAGTTTCTACCGAGAATCATGACGAAAACGTGTGCCAACCCCTATGCATAGGTTCATGGGCGGAACACGCAAGTTGATCACCAAACATACATCAAGTGAATCACGTGATATCCCATTGTCACAACAGATATGCACGGCAAGACATACATCAAGTGTTCTCAAATCTTTAAAGACTCAATCCGATAAGATAACTTCAAAGGGGAAACTCAATCCATTACAAGAGAGAGAGGGGGAGGAGAAACATCATAGAACCCAAATATAATAGCAAAGCTCGCGATACATCAAGATCGTATCACCTCAAGAACACGAGAGGGAGAGAGAGCACAAACACATAGCTACTGGTACATACCCTCAGCCCCGAGGGAGAACTACTCCCTCCTCGTCATGGAGAGCACGGGGATGATGAAGATGGCCACCGGAGAGGGATTGCCCCCTCCGGCAGGGTGCTGGAACAGGTCTAGATTGGTTTTCGGTGGCTACGGAGGCTTCTGGCGGCGGAACTTCCGATCTATTGTGCTCCCCGGTAGTTTTAGGGTATATGGAGATATATAGGCGAAAGAAGTACGTCAGGGGGCCAATAGGGGCCCACGAGGGTGGAGGGCGCGTGTAACACCCTCGATGCGGCTATATCTCCTACGTGTCGAAGCACGACTTAGAGGCATAACCGCATTGAAAGCAATGTCGCAAGTAAGGTAATATTCACAACAACCCATGTAAATAGATTATAAAGGGAAAGGTACATAGTTGGCTTACACTCGCCACGTCACACAAAGTACATAAATAGAATTACATCATCCAATACAATCATGGTCCGACTACGGTACCAAAATAAAAGATCAACCCCAACATGCGACACGGTCCCGATCGCCCCAACTGGGCACCACTACGGATCATCAGGGAAAGACACATAGTAACGGCGTGAGTCTTCGTCGAACTCCCACTTGAGCTCAAGCGCACCATCTGGAATGGAATCATCGGTCCCTGCATCTGGTTTGGAAGTAAACTGTGAGCCATTGGGACTCAGCAATCTCGCACCCTCGCGATCAAGACTATTTAAGCTTATAGGTAAGGTAAGGTAATATGTGGAGCTGCAGCAAGCGACTAGCATATATGGTGGCTAACCTGTTCGCAAAAGAGAGCGAGAAGAGAAGGCAAAGCACGAACGAAGAACTATAGAACAACCTACGGCAAACATTACTCCAACACCGTGTTCACTTCCCGGACTCCGCCGAGAAGAGACCATCACGGTTACACACACAGTTGATTCATTTTAATTAAGTTAAGGTTCAAGTTATCTACAATCGGACATTAACAAATTCCCATCTGCCCATAACCGCGGGCACGACTTTCGAAAGTTCAAATCCCTGCAGGGGAGTCCCAACTTAGCCCATCACAAGCTCTCACGCTCAACGAAGGATATTCCTTCTCCCAAGACATTCCGATCAGACTCGTCATCCCGGTTCTACAAGACAACTTCAACAATGGTAAAACAAGTCCAGCAACACCGCCCGAATGTGCCGACAAATCCCGATAGGAGCTGCACATATCTCGTTCTCAGGGCACACTCAGATGAGCGCTCCATACAACTAAAACCAAACCTCGAGTTTCCCCGAGGGGGCGCTGCACAGGGCTCTAGTTTGGACCAACACTCAGAGGAGCACTGGCCCGGGGGGGGGGGGTTTAAATAAGATGACCCTCGGGCTCCGGAACCCAAGGGAAAAAGAGGCTAGGTGGCAAATGGTAAAACCAAGGTTGGGCATTGTTGGAGGAGTTTTATTCAAGGCGAACTGTCAAGGGGTTCCCATTATCACCCAACCGCGTAAGGAACGCAAAATCCGGGAACATAACGCCGATATGACGGAAACTAGGGCGGCAAGAGTGGAACAAAACACTAGGCAAAAGGCCGAGCCTTCCACCCTTTACCAAATATATAGATGCATTAAGATAACAAGATAATATGGTGATATCCCGACAATAAACAATGTTCCAACAAGGAACGATCTCCAATCTTCACCTACAACTAGCAACGCTATAAGAGGGGCTGAGCAAAGCGGTAACATAGCCAATCAACGGTTTGCTAGGACATGGTGGGTTAGAGGTTTGACATGGCAATTTGGGAGGCATGATAAGCAAGTGGTAGGCATCGTAGCATAGGCATAGCAAAAGAGCGAGCATCTAGCAAGCAAAGATAGAAGTGATTTCGAGGGTATGATCATCTTGCCTGCAAAGTTGTCAGAGTTGACTTGGTCCTCGTAAGCAAACTCAACGGGCTCCTCGTTAGCGAACTCTTCTACCAGCTCTACCCAAACAAGACAAACAAGCAAAAGGAACACAATCAACCACGTGCAAAGCTCGAACAACATGATGCAAACATGGTATGCTATGCGGGATGCGATATGTGATGCATATGCAAGATTTGACAAGGAATGATTGAACCTGGACACAACTTGGCAATCCAAGAGTGCCACTGGAAAGGTGAGGTGATTTCGGTTGAAATCGATATAAAGATCACCGGAATCGGATGCACGGTTTGGAAATGGCAAGCAAAACAAATATGGTACCGGTCTGCGATAAACAACAAGTAGCCATCTAAATGCATCAAGATAATTATGCTACAGCACTCAAACATGACAACAAAATACATGGTAGGGATCCACTCATGATGCTTGACAAAATATGAACACTAAGCTACAACCAATTCATCCATTAACAGGTTCAAACAAGCATGGCAAAAATGCAAACGATAACAGGTTTCAGACTTGGTGAAATTAACACAAGTCTGGAATTTAACATCAGGAAGCACACTTTGGAGCATGAAAACTATATGCTAAAGGAACTTAACATGGCAAAGCAAAGCATGACATGAAGCTACTCAAAGCACTTAACAAAAGTCCCTTAGTGACCTTGAGCCAAAAGGGATCAGAAAATACAATTGCGAGCATGTGAACATGGAAAAAGCATAATCAGATTACAGACTTAGTGAAAAACTGGAACATGCAAATCTGTTAACGAGTAGACATGTTCACGAGCTCGATGCACTCACTACGGAGCATGGCATGACAAACTAAGCATACACTCATCAAGAATACATATCATACAAGCTAGACATGGCAAGAACAACAACATAGCATGCACGGATCAACAACAACATCCTCAGCAAAATCGGTAACAAGTCAACAATCTGTCAGGAATCACAAAATAGCAAAAGTAGAGCTTGATTGACTCGAGCTAGGGTGCTCCATAATTGCAAACAAAGACATGGATGGATAGAGCACCACAATATTAACAAATCATCCTTACTTATCATCCTCAAAAGAGGCACGGATCACTAGGAAACAACATGAACATATGGCATATTGAAAAAATCAGATCAAGGACTTAGAGAAATTCTAAGTCCCTGAAATCAGCATTAACGAATGCTCTACTTTGCAAGCTTGTGCTAGTCACCACACATATCACAAAAATACATGGTAAGCACCTCTGTAAAGATGGCATGGCATATAACAAAACTCATGTAGAGCTCAGGAGCATATCATGCACACATTAAACATGGCAAAAATGACAAATAGCTATTTGATGAAACAGATCTGATAATTATCTCATATAGCCCTCTTCCAACAACATTTCGGGCATCAAGATGAGCTCAAAAGAAAATGATGCAATGAGATTAAATGATGTACTCTCTGAGACGAACATTTTGACAAGCTACACGCCCAAAATGGAGCTACGGATGCGGAGTTACAACATGATGAAAAACACAAATAAATTAGGGTTCCGGGGGAAAGTCAACCCTTAGGATTTTTCCAGATCTGAGAACACTGTAGCTGCACACGTCCTGATGTTCGCCGGCGTTCGTAGATCGCCGGAGTCGGTGGGAAAGAGGGATGGCGATGTGCTCCCGGGCCAGATCTCGCCGGATCCGGCCGGCGGGGAGCCGGAGCGGCGGCGGGGAGCCGCGGCGGAGGAGGCGCGGGCCGGCCGCGACGGAGCTCGGCTCCGGCCGGCAAGGTGCGAGGCGGGCGCTGGCGATGGCGCGTGGCGGCGCGGTGCGTAGGAAGATGGCGGCGGCGCGAAGGAAGCGGCGCGGGCGAGGACGCGGGCCGGGAGGGCCCCGCTTGGGCCCCGACGGGCCGACGTGGGCGACTCGCGGGGAAGTGGTCACGGCGATCTCGGCGAATAGGGAGGCGCCACGTGGTGCGGGCGGGCGGACCGGACACGTCCGTCCGGCGAAAATTCGTCCGGCGGCGCGAGGGGATGGGGAGGTTAGGGTTTCGTCCGGATTTGGAATGGGAGGACCTTTTTATAGGTAGGAGGAGCTAGGAGGCTCCAAATTGAGCACGGTTTTAGGCCACGCGATCGTGATCGAACGCTCTAGATGATGGAGAGGGTTTTGGGCCAAATTGGAAGGGTGTTGGGCTGCAACACACACGAGGCCTTCTCGGTCCCTCGGTTAACCGTTGGTGTATCAAACGAAGTCCAAATGGCACGAAACTTGACTGGCGGTCTACCGGTGGTAAACCAAGGCCGCTTGGCAAGTCTCGGTCCAATCCGGAAATGTTTAACCCCCGCACACGAAAATAAGTAGAAAGGACCACCGGAGGAGATAGGAGCACCAGAATGCAAAATGGACGACGGGGAAAATGCTCGGATGCATGAGATGAACATGTATGCAAATGCAATGCACATGATGACATGATATGAGATGCATGACAACGACAACGACACACGGAGACAAAAACCCGAACCTGAGGAAATAAAATAACTTAGCGCTGGAAACGGCAAGAGTTGGAGTACATATAGGGTAGATTACATCCGGGGTGTTACAACACTCCACCACTACGAAAGGATCTCATCCCGAGATCTAGGACTGGAAAAACGCCGGGTACTCAGAACGGAGATGATCCTCACGTTCCCAGGTGGCTTCACGGTCGGAATGGTGTGACCACTTGACTTTGAGGAATTTGATTGACTTATTGCGAGTCTTGCATTCAGTCTCTTCAAGAATAGCAACTGGGTGCTCACGATAAGAAAGGTCTTCTTGGAGATCAATGTCTTCAAAGTTGACGGTGCGGTCAGGGGTCTTGAAGCACTTGCGGAGCTGAGAGACATGGAACACGTTGTGCACATTTGCAAAGTTTGAAGGAAGCTCGAGTTGATAGGCGAGATCGCCTCTCTTGCTGATGATCTTGAAATGACCCACGTATCTAGGGGCAAGCTTCCCTTTGATACCGAAGCGACGAGTACCTTTCATTGGAGAGACGCGGAGGTAAACATGGTCTCCGTTCTCGAAAGACAAATCACGATGCTTACATTCATAGTAGCTCTTCTGGCGCGATTGCGCTGCTTTGAGGTTATCATGAATGACCTTGCACATTTCCTCTGCCTCTGTGATCAAGTCATTTCCAAGAAGTTGACGTTCACCGGTCTCTGACCAGTTAAGAGGAGTACAGCACTTCCCGCCATAGAGAATTTCAAATGGGGCCTTGCCCGAACTTGCTTGAAAACTGTTGTTGTAGGAGAATTCGGCATATGGAAGACAATCTTCCCACTTCATACCGAAGGAGATAACGCAAGCCCTAAGCATATCTTCGAGAATCTGATTGACACGCTCGACTTGACCGCTAGTTTGAGGATGGAAAACTGTGCTGAAGCGGATGTTGGTGCCCATGGCCTTCTGAAAAGAATCCCAAAACTTGGAGGTAAAGATGCTACCACGGTCTGAAGAAATCAACTGTGGAATGCCCTGCAGAGAGACAATCCGAGAGGTATAAAGCTCCACCAATTGAGCTGCAGTGATAGACTCTTTGATAGGCAGAAAGTGAGCCACTTTAGTGAGTTTGTCGATGGCAACGAATATAGCATCATTGCCATGCTTGGACTTTGGAAACCCAGTCACGAAGTCCATCTCAATGTGGTCAAACTTCCATTCTGGAATGGCAAGAGGTTGGAGGAGACCAGCTGGTCGTTGGTGTTCTGCCTTCACTCTTCTACAGGTATCACGTTCATTCACGAACTGAGCAATCTCGCGCTTCATTCGAGTCCACCAATAAGCCTGCTTGAGGTCCTGGTACATCTTCGTACTCCCAGGGTGGATGGAGAGGAGTGAATTGTGAGCCTCATTCATAATAACTTTATGAAGGTCACCTTTAGGCACAACAATACGATCCTCGAAGAAGAGAGTATCCTTGTCATCAAGGCGATAGCACTTGTACTTGGGTTGACTCTTGGCAATCCCAATCTTCACCTTCTTCACCATAGCATCAAGAAGTTGAGCCTCGCGAATCTGATCTTCCAAAGTAGGAGAGACTTGAAGGTTGGCGAGGAAACCTTGAAGAACAACTTGCAGATTGAGTTTGCGGAAAGCTTCACAAAGCTCGGGTTGGTAAGGCTTGATAATCAGACTGTTGCAGTAAGCCTTCCTGCTCAAAGTGTCAGCAATCACATTGGCCTTGCCTGGAGTATACTCGATACTCAGATTATACTCTTGAATCATTTCGACCCAATGAGTCTGCCTGAGGTTGAGATTAGGCTAAGTGAAGATGTACTTGAGACTCTTGTGGTCAGTGAAGATGTCCACTTTTCTTCCCAATAAGAGATGTCTCCAAGTCAAAAGAGCATGCACAACTGCCGCCAACTCGAGGTCATGAGTGGGGTAGTTCTTCTCGTTGGGCTTCAACTGGCGAGAGGTATAAGCCACAACTTTCTTCTCTTACATCAACACCGCACCAAGACCTTGAAGAGAGGCATCGCAGAAGACCTCGAACGGTTTGGATTCATCAGGAGTAGTCAGAACTGGAGCAGTGACCAATTTCTCTTTCAAGGTTTGAAAGCGATGTCACATTCCGGAGACCAAACTTACTTGACGTGCTTCTGGAGAAGGTTTGAAAGAGGCTTCGCGATCTTTGAAAAGTTCTCAATGAACCTTCGACAGTAGCTTGCGAGACCGAGGAAGCTGCGGAGTTGCTTCACGTTCTGAGGTGGTTCCCAACTCACAATTGCAGACACCTTCTCAGGATTCACCGCTATACCCTTGGCAGAGATGATATGTCCAAGATAGAGAACCTCATCGAGCCAAAACTCACACTTTGAGAACTTGGCGTAGAACTGATGTTCCCTGAGCTTATCGAGCACCAAACGCAAGTGCTTGGCATGATCTTCCTTGTTCTTCGAAAAGACCAGAATGTCATCGAGGTAGACCAAGACAAAGTCATTTGTGTAGGCGTTGAAGATGAAGTTCATCATGCGAGAGAAAGTCGGCGGAGCGTTGACGAGGCCAAAAGACATGACAGTGTATTCATATGAACCATAGCTTGTTCTGAAAGCCGTCTTGGGAATATCTTGCTCACGGAGACGAATCTGGTGATAGCCCATACGGAGATCAAGCTTGGAGAATACTTGAGCACCTTTGAGTTGTTCGAACAACTCATTAATGTTGGGAAGTGGGTACTTGTTCTTGATAGTCTTCTTGTTCAGTGGACGGTAGTCAACACAAAGTCGGTCCGTTCCATCCTTCTTCTTCACAAAAAGAACTCCACAACCCCACGGAGAAGAACTAGGTCGGGTGAGACCCATTCGCTCTTGAATATCGAGTTGCTTCTTCAGCTCCTTCAACTCTTCAGGTCCAAGCTTGTAAGGACGTTTGCAAACAGGTTCCGTGCTAGGCTCAAGATCGATGACGAATTCAACTGGCCGATGCGGAGGCATTCCTGGAAGCTCTTCTGGAAAGACGTCTTGATATTCGCAAATGACTAGAATTTGAGAGATGGCATCCAGTTCACCCTTATCATTGAGAGAAAACAGACGGATGGTATCATCACGAGCGGCAAAGACAATTACATCCTCAGATGAATGAGTCAATTGAATCTGCCTGGCTGCACAATCAAGCTGAGCCTTGTGCTTAGAAAGCCAATCCATTCCGAGAATAAGATCAATATCCGAGTCGCCCAGAACAATAGGAGAAGCTAGAAATTTGTAGTCACCGAACGTGATAGTAACATCCGGGACGCAAATATTAGCTGTCATTTGCTTGCCCAGTGACACGATTTGCAAAGATCTTTGCAGATACTGATAATCACACTCATACTTTGATGCAAAAGGTTTTGAAATGAAGCAATGCGATGCACCAGTGTCAAAAAGAACTTTTGCAGGAACATCGTTAACAGGAAGGTTACCCATGATGACATCTGAAGAGTCCTCTGCCTGAGCTGCATTCACCATGTTGACCTTGGCGTACTTGGGGTTATGCTTGACCACAGCTGTACTTGCTGATCTCACAGGAGGAGGAGGAGGAGGGAGACGCCTCTGATTGAAGCATTTGTTGGCATAGTGACCCTTCTGTTGGCACTTGTTGCACGTGACCTCTGAAAGCGGACGGTGATATGGAGCACTCGATCTTGGAGCTTGAGACGAAGTCTTGTTCTGAAAGCCAGGGTTGGGTGGGTGGGAAGATCCACTGCCACCTTTGCTCTTCTGCTGAAAAGGCTGACGGAACGGAGGAGGAGGAAGCCAATACTTCTGCTGCTTAGCCACTTGAGTTGAGGAAGAAGGAGTAGCATCTCTGACTCGCTTCTTGGAAGCATCACACTTCAGTTGAGCAGTCTCTTACTTCATTGCCATGTTGTAAAACTCATCGTACCTCATGGGCTCAAAGAGAACAAGAGCTAGCTGGATTTCTTCTCTGAGACCACCCCTGAACTGGTATCTGCAAGGCGATTAAGTTGGGTAACGCCAGGGTTTTCCCAGTCACGACGTTGTAAAACGACGGCCAGTGAATTGTAATACGACTCACTATAGGGCGAATTCCTCACGCTTGCTTTCAACCACGCTCTGAGGAATATGATGAGCTTTGAAGTCTTGACGGAATTCATCCCAGGTAATCACACGGCCTCCTCTAGAATCTTTGTACTGCTGAAACCATTCTGCAGCTTGGTCTTTGAGTTGGAAGGAAGCGAACTTGACAAAGTCCTCAGGCCTGACGTTACTGCACTCGAAATGCTTGCATAAGTCCACGAGCCAATCATCAGCGTCTATTGCCTCAACGCAATTGTTGAAGGTCTTTGGCTGGTTAGCAAGGAACTGGTTGAGTGTAGTAAAGTGATTCTGATTGTTGCCCTGGTTTCCTTGGTTGCGCTCTTGAATAAGTTGCATGATCAGCTGCGTGTTTGCATTGGTAGCGGCCATCACAGCTTGCCATGCCTTCGGAGGTGGAGGTGGTGGTGGCGGATCAGGATTCGGAGTCGTGCGCGTTGGAGGAGCCATCCTGAAGAGGTTAACATCCATTAGCACATTGATAGACAAGTATTGAAGTTGAACCAAACGGGTTGAAATTGCAACATATAGTCTTCACATCCGAACAAAATGAACGAATGCATTCCAATTGAAATGGTCACATATCCATAAATTGAGAAGCCACTTAGAATTTAGGTAGCAGAATAAAACCAACAAGGTACGGAACAAGAACGAATACTCGGTAAAGATCACCCAATCTCAAACCAAATATTCGTGGAAGAAGAACTAGAGCTACAAGAATTCCCACCTATGAAACTCCCGAACCTTTCCGGTTATGCAATCAGGTGTTGGGGATACAGGGGAAGCATAATATCTCACCCAAATCTAGCAAATCCTACATCTAGTTGTATCCATCCTTCAACACATAACCGAGAAAAACTTCGGAAATCGTCTACCTCAACCTTCGAAAAGCATCCGTTATATGAGTTATGGCAATACTCCCGAACTCCCGCCCCAGTACTGGGTGGCGTCGAGGTTATCTCACCAACAACTGCATAAAAGAGATTTTCGATGTCGGCGAAACTAAACTTAGGTATTCCAGAACTGCAACGATAAAATTGTGACGACAACACCTCGGAGCTCAACTCCCCGGGACACTGCCACAACCCCTAAATGACAGGAGGCATCAAGAACAATGTTCTCGTCACAAATCGATCGGAACGATTCCAAGATACCCGCATGATCCTAATTTTTTTAGTGAAATTTGAGAAGAGAAGAGTCAAAACTCTACGTCAGGATGCCTTACCAGAGCGATGAAGGGACTGGGGAGTAAAAAGAATTCCTAAACTCTGCGGTATATAATTCCTAAATGACTCAAAACATTTTTCTAGACTCAACAACGCCAGCTAATCGATCAAGCAGGGGGGCTCCTAAGGTCGGGGAAGGCTCTGATTACCAACTTGTAACGCCCTCGATGCGGCTATATCTCCTACGTGTCGAAGCACGACTTAGAGGCATAACCGCATTGAAAGCAATGTCGCAAGTAAGGTAATCTTCACAACAACATAGACAATAGGGGAAAAAGGTACATAGTTGGCTTACACTCGCCACGTCACACAAATACATGAATAACATTACAATCATCCAATACACTCATGGTCCGACTACGGTACCAAAATAAAAGATCAACCCCAACATGCGACACGGTCCCGATCGCCCCAACTGGGCACCACTACGGATCATCAGGGAAAGACACATAGTAACGGCGTGAGTCTTCGTCGAACTCCCACTTGAGCTCAAGCGCACCATCTGGAACGGAATCATCGGTCCCTGCATCTGGTTTGGAAGTAAACTGTGAGCCACGAGGACTCAGCAATCTCGCACCCTCGCGATCAAGACTATTTAAGCTTATAGGTAAGGTAAGGTAATATGTGGAGCTGCAGCAAGCGACTAGCATATATGGTGGCTAACCTGTTTGCAAAAGAGAGCGAGAAGAGAAGGCAAAGCACGAACGAAGAACTATAGAACAACCTATGGCAAACATTACTCCAACACCGTGTTCACTTCCCGGACTCTGCCGAGAAGAGACCATCACGATTACACACGCAGTTGATTCATTTTAATTAAGTTAAGGTTCAAGTTATCTACAATCGGACATTAACAAATTCCCATCTGCCCATAACCGCGGGCACGGCTTTCAAAAGTTCAAATCCCTGCAAGGGAGTCCCAACTTAGCCCATCACAAGCTCTCATGGTCAACGAAGGATATTCCTTCTCCCGAGACATTCCGATCAGACTCGGCATCCCGGTTCTACAAGACAACTTCGACAATGGTAAAACAAGTCCAACAACACCGCCCGAATGTGCCGACAAATCCCGATAGGAGCTGCACATATCTCATTCTCAGGGCACACTCAGATGAGCGCTCCATACAACTAAAACCAAACCTCGAGTTTCCCCGAGGGGGCGCTGCACAGGGCTCTAGTTTGGACCAACACTCAGAGGAGCACTGGCCCGGGGGGGTTTAAATAAGATGACCCTCGGGCTCCGGAACCCAAGGGAAAAAGAGGCTAGGTGGCAAATGGTAAAACCAAGGTTGGGGATTGCTGGAGGAGTTTTATTTAAGGTGAACTGTCAAGGGGTTCCCATTATCACCCAACCGCGTAAGGAACGCAAAATCCGGGAACATAACACTGATATGACGGTGTCACGCCCTTGATGCGGCTATATCTCCCACATGTCGAAGCACGACTTAGAGGCATAACCGCACTGAAAGCAATGTCGCAAGTGAGGTAATCTTCGCAAACAACCCATGTAATACAATAAGGGAAAAGAAATAGATAGTTGGCTTACAATCGCCACTTCACACAATTACATGAATAAAGCATTACATCATCCAAATACAATCAAGGCCCGACTACGGAGCCAAAATAAAAGAAGAACCCCAAATGTGACAAAGGTCCCCGATCGACCCCAACTGGGCCATACTGATCAACTAGAACGAAACAACACAAAGGACAAGATTTTCATCGAGCTCCTCCTTGAGCTTGGTTGCGTCGAATGCATGGAGTCATCGGCACCTGCAAGCTGGTTTTGGAAGTATCTGTGAGCCACGGGGACTCAGCAATCTCGCACCCTCGCGATCAAGACTATTTAAGCTTATGGGTAAGGTAAAGGTATGAGATGGAGCTGCAGCAAGCGACTAGCATATATGGTGGCTAACATACGCAAAAGAGAGAGAGAAGAGAAGGCAAAGCACGGTCGATAAAAGTATGATCAAGAAGTGATCCTAAAACAACCTACGTCAAGCATAACTCCAACACCGTGTTCACTTCCCGGACTCCGCCGGAAAGAGACCATCACGGTAACACACGCAATTGACTCATTTTAATTAAGTTAAGGTTCAAGTTATCTACAACCAGACATTAACAAATTCCCATCTGCCCATAACCGCGGGCACGACTTTCGAAAGTTCAAATCCCTGCAGGGGTGTCCCAACTTAGCCCATCACAAGCTCTCATGGTCAACGAAGGAATAGACCTCCTCCCGAGACGTTCGGATCAGACTCAGTATCCCGGTACAACAAGACATTTCGACAGGGTAAAACTAAACCAGCAACACCGCCCGAATGTGCCGACAAATCCCGATAGGAGCTGCACATATCTGTTTCTCAGGGCACACTCAGATGAGCGCTCCATACAACTAAAACCAAACCTCGAGTTTCCCCGAGGGGGCGCTGCACAGGACTCTAGTTTGGACCAACACTCAGAGGAGCACTGGCCCCGGGGGGGGGGGGGGTAAAATAATGATGACCCTCAGGAGCGCGACTCCCAAGAGAAAAGAAAAGGCTAGGTGGCGGATGGTAAAACCAATGTTGGGCATTGCTGGAAGAGCTTTACTTAAGGCGAACTGTCAAGGGGTTCCCATTATTACCCAACCGCGTAAGGAACGCAAAATCCGGGAACATAACACCGATATGACGGAAACTAGGGCGGCAAGAGTGGAACAAAACACCAGGCATAAGGTCGAGCCTTCCACCCTTTACCAAGTATATAGATGCATTAATTAAATAAGATATATTGTGATATCCCAACAAGTAAGCATATTCCAACAAGGAACAACATCTCCATGTTCCAACAAGGAACAAACTTCAATCTTCACCTGCAACTAACAACGCTATAAGAGGGGCTGAGCAAAGCGGTAACATAGCCAAACAACGGTTTGCTAGGACAAGGTGGGTTAGAGGCTTGGTTCAACAATATGGGAGGCATGATAAGCAAGTGGTAGGTATCGCAGCATAGGCATAGCAAAAGAGCGAGCAACTAGCAAGCAAAGATAGAAGTGATTTCGAGGGTATGATCATCTTGCCTGAGATCCCGCAAGGAAGAAGAACGAGTCCATGACGAAGACAAACGGACGTAGACGAACGAATCCTCACAACACGACGTTATCGGAACCAACCCGAAGAAGCAACACCGGAAAGAAGCAAACAACATAGTGAACAACCACCACATAGACATGGCATGATGCACAACCAAGTATGATGCATGTCCGGTTTAATGATAAATGACATGGCAAAAAGCACAAGCAATACTACAAATTAAGTGGAGCTCAATATGCAACGGAGTTGCATATTGAAGAAAACACCACATGACTTATTTAGTTCTCTCTCGTTTATGTACCCAACAATATTAAATGTTGATTAACATGGCAAGGGGTGAAGCACAACAAAACTACCTATCTAGGCAAGTTTAAATGAGGCCGGAAACAACGAACAACAATTCCGGTAAAGCCCCATATGCATATTTTAAGGTTTGGTACTGTTCTGCCCTAAACCATATTTTAGAGTTGTTAAACATGCAAAGTAAGGCCACCATGTTAAACTAGGCATTTTTCTACCCCATTTACATATAAAGATTATTAAATTTGGAGCTACGGTTAAATAGTTATGAATTAAATCATTTTAGCATGGCATAGGATCAAATTTACACAAACAACATTTTAAACATTTTTAACATGGATGAAAGTTGCATATTATTAAACTAGACGAGATTCTAAGCAAGTTTCATATATAATTTATTTTAATCCGATGCAGGGTTTGTGAGATATTAAATGCATGATCAACAAGGGCTTTCCTGTAAAACTGCAAACTCTGGGGTAAATAGACAAATCGCAGAACGGAAAAAAACGTGACATGGGCCGAAACTGGCTGACCCAACCGCACAGAGGTCTGAAGGGGGGGGGGGTTCTCACGATGGGCTTGGCCCAGATCTGTGGAGGAGGCGGCCTGGCAGGGCACGCTGGCCTTGGACGTGGTCGGCCCACACGCACGCGAGGAAAGTGGCCCAAGGGGTGGATCTAGGCAGGCGAGGCCGGCCCGTGCTAGCGAAACAGGGAGCGATGCGGTCAACGGGGCGGGCGAGGCGCTCATCTCACGCGAGCGAGCAGGAACAGGGGAAGCGGGCGCCCGATGAACGTGCCTCTGCTCGTTGCAGAGGTAGCGGAGGCGGGCGACCGGTACGCGGGCAGGCGACGGCGGAGCTTGGCGTGACGGCAGCAACCGGATCGAGGTGGAAGGAGTCAGATGTTTGGGACGGCTGTATCCGGTGTTCTCCCGGTGATGGCGACGAGCCCTCGAGGCCGAGCTCAGTCCATTGCGCCTCCTTTGGTTCCCTGCCCAGAACAAGACAGGGAGAGAGTTTGAGAGTAGGGAAGAGAAAATAAGGCAGAAGAGGAAGGGGAGAACGAGGTGCGGGGGAGGAGATCCAGTGGTCCGGCGGCAGAGCTCGCCGGCGCAACTGCTGGAGGCAAACGGCAGTGAGGCGGGACGCGGTCTCCTCGGTTGAGAGCTCGGGCTCCTATGTGCACGGGCGGATCGGGAAGGTGGAGGTTGGCTGCGGGCACAGGAACGAGGAGGCAAGGTGGTAGGACGACGGATGGATCGATCTGGCTGGATCAGGGAAGGTGGTAGGCTCGATGGGGAAAACAAGGAAGGAGGAGGCGGTTGTTGTTGGATTGGATCGGGCAAGATCCCGATGAAGGAGGGGGGTTGGTCAGTCGGCGGCGGAGACGGGATTGATGGGACAGCTTCCTCAATTTTAGGGTTGGCGATATATATAGCGGGCGGATAATTGGATAGGGACTACCTCGTCCCTCCGATCGAAATCGGACTGTTGGGAAAAATAGGCTAGGGAGTCCAATTAACAAAACGGAGACGTTTTGTAGATGTTTGGGGATAATCCGGACACAACGGTAGCGACAACCCGAGTCGGGTCCGGGACAGCTTTCGGGCGCGCGCGAGGAGGGTCACGGGCTGACGAGAGAGGTTAGGTAGGGCCTGGCGGTGAGTAGTGGGCTGTGTAGACGGTCTCGAGCTGAGAGAAGAGAAGAGAGGGAGGCCCGACGGCTATTTCCAGAGACCGAAAACGTCCGACATTAGACCGGCTACTATTGCCGCTATATTTATCCGTTGGGGCGTCAAACGGACTCCACAAGCGATGGAACTTGGCAGGCGGTCTACTGACAGCAAAACAACATTGCATGCCAACTTTCAACCCATTCCGAGAACATTTTCCGGCCACTTATAAAATAATATTTCGGACATGCCGCGGGCGCGTGCAAGTGTGTCTGGGCTCAGAACGGACAACGGAGAGAACGAGGAGGCCGGGACGCATGCAAGTTTTGAAAACATGATGATGCAATGCACATGATGACATGACAAGAAGCAACACGCAAGCGAATGACATGGCAACAACGGCGAATAACTGGACGACAACTGGCACATCGGTCTCGGGGCGTTACAGACGGAAACTAGGGCGACAAGAGTGGAACAAAACACTAGGCAAAAGGCCGAGCCTTCCACCCTTTACCAAATATATAGATGCATTAAGATAACAAGATAATATGGTGATATCCCCACAATAAACAATGTTCCAACAAGGAACGATCTCCAATCTTCACCTGCAACTAGCAACGCTATAAGAGGGGCTGAGCAAAGCGGTAACATAGCCAATCAACGGTTTGCTAGGACATGGTGGGTTAGAGGTTTGACATGGCAATTTGGGAGGCATGATAAGCAAGTGGTAGGCATCGTAGCATAGGCATAACAAAAGAGCGAGCATCTAGCAAGCAAATATAGAAGTGATTTCGAGGCTATGATCATCTTGCCTGCAAAGTTGTCAGAGTTGACTTGGTCCTCGTAAGCAAACTCAACGGGCTCCTCGTTAGTGAACTCATCTCCCGGCTCTACCCAAATAAGACAAACAAGCAAAAGGAACACAATCCACCACGTGCAAAGCTCGAACAACATGATGCAAACATGGTATGCTATGCGGGATGCGATATGTGATGCATATGCAAGATTTGACAAGGAATGATGGTCAACTTGGAAATCCAAGAGTGCCACTGGAAAGGTGAGGTGATTTCGGTTGAAATCGATATAAAGATCACCGGAATCGGATGCACGGTTTGGAAATGGCAAGCAAAACAAATATGGTACCGGTCTGCAATAAACAGCAAGTAGCCATCTAAATGCATCAAGATAATTATGCTACAGCACTCAAAAGAAGAACAGGAAATCTTTTTGGGTTTTCTTTTTAATTACTACTACAAGCATGGAAATTAAACTGATTAAAAGCTACAACTAATTTTTTTGGTTTTTCTTAAGGTTTATTAAACACACAAGAAGAAATCATAAAAAGGAAAATAAACTAGCATGGATGATACAATGAAAAAGTATGAGCACTGACATCTAGCAATGAGTGTGTGAACATAAATGTAATGTCGGTAGGAAATATGTACTCCCCCAAACTTAGTCTTTTGGCCTAAGTTGGTCTATGGCCACGGCTGGCCTGGCGGATATCCACAATAGTAGTTGGGGTCGTACTGAAAAGAAGAAGAGGAAGACCCCGATTGCCACTGACTGACAATCATCTCTGGATCCCACTGATAATTAGACTATCGTGAAGGATCAACTTGTGGTTCTGGCTATGGCTCCACGGCTGGTGCAGGGTTCCGGTAGGCGTGAATAGCCTTCAACGGAACAAGGTACTGGCCTACAGATAAATCAAACAAAGAAGGAGCAGGCAGGGTAATAGTCTCAGGATGATGTTTATTAAAGAACAATCGATATTTAAGCTCTCCTTCCCTATTCTTAACAATAAAATCATGTGCCACCATACTTTTATAATCTAGATAAACACGAGGCAGCACCTTTTCTTCCTTCTCATAATGCCTAATAGGTATGTTAAAATGTGCAGCTAGGCGTGAAGCATAGATGCCTCCAAAGATGGGGCCCTTTGTACGGTTCAGACTTAACTGTTTGGCAATAATGCCACCCATACTAACAGAGTTATCACCATATAAACCGTGGAGCAAAATAATAATACCAGGGATACTAAGGTTTCCACAGTTTCTACGACCAATTAAGCAACGACTAGCAAATAATGCAAAATAACGTAAAACAAGAAAATGTATGCTAGTGATTCGTGCATCGGAAACCTTCCTTGTTTCCCCTACAGTGATAGTATCAATAAGCCCCCCCCCCACACACATCATCGCGATGTGGTTCTTCTGTCTTGCCCTCAAAAGGGACTAAACAAACCCGACAAAAATCATAAAGTGACATCTCCTTATGCTCATCATATAAATAAAACTCCACCGTAGGTGGTGAGCTCCTAGAATGGAAATGAAAGTTTTGCACAAAGATATTTGTGAATAAGAGATATTGATCGCATTGGTCTTGGAGGAAAGCGGTAAGGCCTGCATTCTTAGAATATTCATGAAAATCTTCATAAATCCCGGCTGCTCTCAAGAAATCCTCGGAAGGCCATTCACACGCCCGAACCTCCGCGGTGCGCGACAGATTATACTTAGGCTTCAGTGCCTTTTCCTTCGAGCTTTGGCCTGATGAGCCCCTCAATAGTCTCCTCATCATTTTCTGAAAAATTCTGAAATTTTTAGTAACTTCAAAATAAAAGTAAACCAAACTCAATAAAATTGATAGCAACTACTCCTATAAGTGCCTAGGGCCTATATCATGCATCAAAACTACTTGGAACCATATAAATTTAACATGCAAGCTCAAGAACAGGGTCATCCAAGCAGCAAAAATTTGCAATGAATAAAGCACTAGAACAAAAACTAATTGGACCAATGGAGGAGTCACATACCAAGGAACAATGTCCCCAAGCAGTTTTGTGAGAGGTGCTTTGAGAAAGGAGATCGAAAATGGCAGCAAAACAAGCTTGGACTCGGGTTTGAGCTGGTTATTCGTGTTTGTGGGAGGAAGAAGGAGTGTATGGGTGCAGGAATAAGTGGAGGAGGGCCACCGTGGGCCCATGAGGCAGGGGGCGCCCTCCACCCTCGTGGGCAGGTGGTTGACCCCCCTGCTGTGTTCTCAGTGCCAAATATTCTCAAATATTCTAGAAAAAATCATATTTAAATTTTAGGGCATTTGGAGAACATTTATTTTCGAGGTATTTTTATATTGCACGGATAATCAGATAACAGACAAAAAAATATTTATTTTTATTTGATTTAATATAAATAACAGAAAGTAAAAGTGTGGTACAGAAGGTTGTGCCTTCTAGTTTCATCCATCTCATGATCATCAAAAGGAATCCACTAACAAGGTTGATCAAGTCTTGTTAACGAACTCATTCCGAATAACACGGAACCGGAGAAATTTCGAATAACACTATGTTACCTGATGTCTACTACACAACCTTCTTCTTATAGACGTTGTTGGGCCTCCAAGTGCACAGGTTTGTAGGACAGTAGCAAATTTCCCTCAAGTGGATGACCTAAGGTTTATCAATCTGTAGGAGGTGTAGGATGAAGATGATCTCTCTCAAGCAACCCTGCAACCAAATAACAAAGAGTCTCTTGTGTCCCCAACACACCCAATACAATGGTAAATTGTATAGGTGCACTAGTTCAGTGAAGAGATGGTGATACAAGTGGTATATGGATGGTAGATAATAGTTTTTGTAATCTGAAAATATAAAAACAGCAAGGTAACTAATGATAAAAGTGAGCGTAAACGGTATTGCAATGCATTGAAACAAGGCCTAGGGTTCATACTTTCGCTAGTGCAAGTTCCCTCAACAATAATAACATAATTGGATCACATAACTATCCCTCAACATGCAACAAAGAGTCACTCTGAAGTCACTAATAGCGGAGAACAAATGAAGAGATTATGGTAGGGTACGAAACCACCTCAAAGTTATTCTTTCCAATCAATCCGTTGGGCTATTCCTATAAGTGTCACAAACAGCCCTAGAGTTCGTACTAGAATAACACCTTAAGACACAAATCAACCAAAACCCTAATGTCACCTAGATACTCCAATGTCACCTCAAGTATCCGTGGGTATGATTATACGATATGCATCACACAATCTCAGATTCATCTATTCAACCAACACATAGAACCTCAAAGAGTGCCCCAAAGTTTCTACCAGAGAATCACGACGAAAACGTGTGCCAACCCCTATGTATAGGTTCATGGGCGGAACCCGCAAGTTGATCACCAAAACATACATCAAGTGAATCACGTGATATCCCATTGTCACCACAGATACGCATGACAAGACATACATAAAGTGTTCTCAAATCTTTAAAGACTCAATCCGATAAGATAACTTCAAAGGGGAAACTCAATCCATTACAAGAGAGAGAGGGGGAGGAGAAACATCATAGGATCCAAATATAATAGCAAAGCTCGCGATACATCAAGATCGTATCACCTCAAGAACACGAGAGAGAGAGAGATCAAACACATAGCTACTGGTACATACCCTCAATCCCGAGGGAGAACTACTCCCTCCTCGTCATGGAGAGCACCGGGATGATGAATATGGCCATCGGAGAGGGATTGCCCCCTTCTGCAGGGTGCCGGAACGGGTCTAGATTGGTTTTCGGTGGCTACGGAGGCTTCTGGCGGCAGAACTCCCGATCTATTGTGTTCCCTGATAGTTTTAGGGTATATGGAGATATATAGGTGGAAGATGTATGTCAGGGGGGCCACGAGGGGCCCACGGGGGTGGAGAGCGCGCCCAGGGGGGTGGGCGCGCCCCCTACCTCGTGGCTTCCTCGAAGCTCCCTTGAAGTGGACTCCAAGCCTCCCGGGTTGCTTTCCTTCCAAAAATAAGTTCCGTGAAGTTTCAGGTCAATTGGACTCCATTTGATTTTCCTTTTCTTCGAAACCCTAAAATAGGCAAAAAACAGAAACTGGCACTGGGCTCCGGGTTAATAGGTTAGTCCCCAAAAATAATATAAAAGTGTATAATAAAGCCCATAAACATCCAAAACAGAAGATAATATAGCATGGAGCAATCAAAAATTATAGATACGTTGGAGACGTATCAGCATCCCCAAGCTTAATTCCTGCTCGTCCTCGAGTAGGTAAATGATAAAAACATAATTTTTGATGCGGAGTGCTACTTGGCATAATTTGAATGTAATTCTTCTTAATTTTGGCATGAATATTCATATCCATAAGATTCAAGACAAAAGTTTAATATTGACATAGAAATAATAATACTTCAAGCATACTAACTAAGCAATTATGTCTTCTCAAAATAACATGGCCAAAGAAAGCTATCCCTACAAAATCATATAGTCTGGCTATGCTCCATCTTCACCACACAAAATATTTAAATTATGCACAACCCCGATGACAAGCCAAGCAATTGTTTCGTACTTTTTATGTTCTCAAACTTTTTCAATCTTCACGCAATACATGAGCGTGAGCCATGGACATAGCACTATAGGTGGAATAGAATGGTGGTTGTGGAGAAGACAAAAAGGAGAAGATAGTCTCACATCAACTAGGCGTATCAATGGGCTATGGAGATGCCCATCAATAGATATCAATGTGAGTGAGTAGGGATTGCCATGCAACGGATGCACTAGAGCTATAAGTGTATGAAAGCTCAACAAAAGAAACTAGTGGGTGTGCATCCAACTTGCTTGCTCACAAGACCTAGGGCATTTTGAGGAAGCCCATCACTGGAATATACAAGCCAAGTTCTACAATGAAAGATTCCCACTAGTATATGAAAGTGACAACATAGGAGACTCTATATCATGAAGATCATGGTGCTACTTTGAAACACAAGTGTGGTAAAAGGATAGTAGCATTGCCCCTTCTCTCTTTTTCTCTCATTTTTTTATTTTTTTATTTGGGCCTTTCTCTTTTTTCATGGCCTCTTTTTTTCTCTTTTTTTATTTGGGCTTCTTTGGCCTCTTTTATTTACTTTCATCCGGAGTCTCATCCCGACTTATAGGGGAATCATAGTCTCCATCATCCTTTCCTCACTGGGACAATGCTCTAATAATGATGATCATCACACTTTTATTTACTTACAACTCAAGAATTACAACTCGATACTTAGAACAAGATATGACTCTATATGAATGCCTCCAGCGGTGTACCGGGATGTGCAATGACTCATGAGTGACATGTATGAAAGAATTATGAACGATGGCTTTGCCACAAATACGATGTCAACTACATGATCATGCAAAGCAATATGACAATGATGAAGCGTGTCATAATAAACGGAACGGTGGAAAGTTGCATGGCAATATATCTCGGAATGGCTATGGAAATACCATAATAGGTAGGTATGGTGGATGTTTTGAGGAAGGTAAATGGTGGGTTTATGGTACCGACGAAAGTTGCGTGGTACTAGAGAGGCTAGCAATGGTGGAAGGGTGAGAGTGCGTATAATCCATGGACTCAACATTAGTCATAAAGAACTCACATACTTATTGCAAAAATCTATTAGTTATGGAAACAAAGTACTACGCGCATGCACCTAGGGGGATAGATTGGTAGGAAAATACCATCGCTCGTCCCCGACCGCCACTCATAAGGAAGACAATCAATAAATAAATAATGCTCTGACTTCATCACATAATGGTTCACCATACGTGCATGCTACGGGAATCACAAGCTTTAACACAAGTATTTCTCAAATTCACAACTACTCAACTAGCATGACTCTAATATCACCATCTCCATATCTCAAAACAATTATCAAGTATCAAACTTCTCATAGTATTCAACACACTCATAAGAGAATTTTATTATTCTTGAATACCTAGCATATTAGGATTTTAAGGAAATTACCATGCTATTAAGACTCTCAAAATAATCTAGGTGAATCATGAGAGTTCATCTATTTCTATAAAATAAAACGACCACCGTGCTCTAAAAAGGTATAAGTGAAGCACTAGAGCAAATGACAAACTACTCCGAAAGATATAAGTGAAGATCAATGAGTAGTCGAATAAATGTGCAACTATGTGAAGACCCTCTAACATTTAATAATTTCAAATCTTGATACTTTATTCAAACAGCAAGAAAAACAAAAGAAAATGACATTCTAAGAATGGCAAACATCATGTGAAGAAGCAAAAACTTAGGATCAATTGAAACTAACAGATAGTTGTTGAAGAAGAAAAGTGGGATGCCAACCGGGGCATCCCCAAGCTTAGACGCTTGAGACCTCTTGAAATATTATCTTGGTATGCCTTGGGAATCCCCAAGATTGAGCTTTTGTGTCTCCTTAATTCCTCTCATATCACGGTCTCCCTAAATCTCAAAAGCTTCATCCACACAAAACTCAACAAGGACTCGTGAGATAAGTTAGTATAAACCATTGCAAAAACCTTATCATACTCTACTGTAGCAAACCACTAAAATTATTATTCAACATTGCATACTAAATGCCTCTACATATTTAATAATCCTATCCTCAAATAGAATCATTAAAGAAGTAAACATATGTAAACAATGCAAACATAACATCAATCTGCCTAAATAGGACAGTCTGTAAAGAGTGCAGCAAGATCCATACTTCCCTAGATCCAAAAATTATGAACGAAAATTCCCACTATAATAAATTTATCAGAGCTTAGTATGCAAAAGGTTTCAACATTTTATCACATTCTGACTTTTCTAGGGAATTATTGCAACAGCGGTAAACTTTCTGTTTTCAAACAGCAACATGTGGACTTCTAAAATAGGCATAGTAAAGGCTATTGTCGGTGTCAAAACCGGCGGATCTCGGGTAGGGGGTCCCGAACTGTGCGTCTAGGCTGGATGGTAACAGGAGGCAGGGGACACGATGTTTTACCCAGGTTCGGGCCCTCTTGATGGAGGTAAAACCCTACGTCCTGCTTGATTAATATTGATGATATGGGTAGTACAAGAGTAGATATACCACGAGATCAGAGAGGCTAAACCCTAGAAGCTAGCCTATGGTATGATTGTATGTTATGGTTGTTGTCCTACGGACTAAAACCCTTCGGTTTATATAGACACCGGAGAGGGTTAGGGTTACACAAGGCCGGTTATAAAGGAGGAGATATCCATATACGTATTGCCTAGCTTGCCTTCCACGCCAAGTAGAGTCCCATCCAGACACGAGACGAAGTCTTCAATCTTGTATCTTCATAGTCTAACAGTCCGGCCAATGGAGATAGTCTGGCTGTCCGGGGACCCCCTAATCCAGGACTCCCTCAGTAGCCCCTGAACCAGGCTTCAATGATGATGAGTCCGGCGCGTAGTATTATCTTCGGCATTGCAAGGCGGGTTCCTTCTCCGAATACATCAGAAGAATTTGAATATGAGGATAGTGTCTGACCCTGCAAAATAAGTTCCATGTTCCACCGTAGAGAGAATAATATTTTCACAGATCTAATTTGCTGAATTGTTTTGGCAGCATGACGTTATGTCATGGCCCGGTGCTTATTCAAACCGTTTCTTTTAACCAGCCCCACACATAACGCGAGGCAGTTTTTCGACATGTCTTGTCAAAGCGGAGATCATGTCCCCTTATTACGGGATTCTCATCAATACGGGCGTGGGTAACCCAACCGCGCCACCAATTGCGGCGCTTGGGGGATAAGCGAGTTTTACTAGGCAAGTGGGGACGCTTAGTTTCGTCTGCCCATATAAAGGGATAAGGATTCACCTTTCTATCCACGCCTTCTTCCTCCTCTGCTCATCCGTTTTCACACACTCAAGATCCAGCACCCAAGTCCGCACTTCCCACCTCGACCTTCTCCAATCATGTCCGGAGCGGGAGGCAAGTGGATGGTATCCTCCATCACGGAGGGAGACATCAAGAAACTGAGGAGAGCCGGATACCTACCCGACGACATCGCGCACCGGCTCCCAGATGAGGGGCAGCTCATCCCCACCCCCAGGCCCCATGAGAGGGTAGTATTCCTCACCCATTTCCTCCGTGGACTGGGATTCCCTCTCCATCCATTCGTCCGGGGGCTCATGTTCTATTACAGCCTAGATTTCCACGATCTGGCCCCGAACTTCGTCCTCAACATCTCGGCGTTTATCATCGTGTGCGAGGCCTTCCTCTGCATCAAGCCCTACTTCGGCTTATGGCTGAAGACCTTCAATGTCAAGCCGAAGGTGGTGGGTGGCCGCCAGGCGGAGTGCGGAGGCGCCATGGTGGGCAAGATGCCCAACATAACATGGCTCGAGGGCTCCTTTGTGGAAACCATAAAGGGGTGGCAATCGGGGTGGTTCTATATCACCGAGCCGCGCGACCCTGCATGGGCGGCGGCCCCTGAGTTCCGATCTGGCTTCCCCACATGGCTCACCTCCTGGAAAGAGAAGGGCCTGTCCTGGGGTAGTTCGAAAGAGCTGACCGGACTCCAAACATGTATTCAAAACATGGTGGACAAGAAGCTCAAGCTTGTCAACATAGTCCAAGTTATGCTCATCCGCCGGATACTCCCGTGCCAACAACGGGAGTTCAACTTGTGGGAATTCAATCCGGCGCAGCACCGAACTCTGAACATGCTCTTCGACATGACTCATGAAGACGCCTGGAGGGTGCTGTTCAAAAGCACCGAGGTCCCCCCCCCCTATTACTAAGGATCGCGGATTTAGCGCGAAGCACCAAGCCAGTGCGGTAAGCTGCTTTACCTTTCACAGGATACTTATTTTTTATATATAGATTGACTCTATGCGGGATCTAAGCTCCCGTACCTTTGATAGGAATGGCAGAAGATGGCCGGACAGATCAACTGTCCGACTCCCTTGCCCGAAGGCCCTGCAGACGCTCTTCTGGCGAAGATGTTGACTCCGGCCCCTTATAAGGTGCCGGAGAAGACCAAGAAGGACAAGGGAGCTCGAAAGAGTTTCCGACGCCAGGCGTCGTCGGACTCATTGTCCGATGACTCTGCGGCGCACTCTTCCCCCGAAGATGAGGAGGAAGAAGAAGAAGATGCTCCCTCACCGACTGGGGGAGACAGAAAAAGGAAGGCTGCCCCAACTGGGGAGGCCGGAGGGTCCAAGAAGGGAAAGACTCTCCTTCCGGACAGTTCCACCGCCACCGATGAAGGCGAAGGTGAGTGGTTGCCCAGGGTCAAGCCCCCGGGGAGATCATAAGTATTCGGATACCAAAGTAACCCATAGGATTCCTTTGTCGCACTGCTTTCCCTAATCGCCGAACATAATTACGCAGGTCGCCACGAGCCAATATTGAGGTATCATCGGACGGCTCCATGGGCTCGTCGGACATGGATAGCGATCCAGTCCCGACTGCCACCTTCCCTCATCCTGCCGACGACGCCGAGGTGTTGTATCAAGAGGCACCGAATCGAGGGGAGACAGTCCCGGAGGCGCCTCAAGGCGACCTTCCGGACTCCTGGAGCCGAGGGGATAGGGCCCCCGAGAGCTCCGAGTTCGGTCCTCAGCCGAACACCGCGCCGGACCCTCCAGCGGTTCCGGGCTCGGGCAGGCGGCCTCCTTCTAAGAGGGGCAAAACGCCTGTGCCGGTGACCTCTGTCCATCCAGAGGCACCGGACAATCTGCTGGAAGCGCTTCGCAGCGCTTCCATCGATGAGGAGCACCGCACTATCATGAGTGCGGTGATCCAGAAGGTTCAGTCCGCCAAGAGCGGATTGACTGAAGCCTGTGCCAGCCTTCTAACAGGCTTTGAGGTAAGTGTTTTAAAATGTAGTAGAAATATTACCGCATAGACAGTAGCCCCTGATGCTTTGTTCGGTGTACACAAAGAAAAGCCGAACAGAGGATCAAATAATATCGCAGGAGTCTAATATAAGTATGTCAATGTGCATATGCAGGCTTCGCTGTTGGCGTCCGCCGCACTAACTACGGAGGTCGCTGTACTGAAGCAGGACCTCGAGGGGGTCCAAGAAAGAGCTTGGCCTTGCCAAGAGGCAGCTCGAGGAGAACAAGGGTAAGTAATACCCCGTCTATAGATATGTATATATGAAAAAGGACGCGATTGCAAAATGACAGGATCATTGTATGTTTGCCAGGGGCCACGACCGAGGTGGCGACCCTGAAGCAAGCGCTGGCCAAGGCCGAAGATACAGTGGCCAAGGAGCGCACCGAGCAAGAGAAGCACGAGGCTCGGGTGGGCGAGGTGCAGCAAGAGCTCCAGGCTCTTGTGGCGAAGCACGAGACGTTGGAGCTTGACTCCAAGACGCGGGAGTCTGAGCTTGCCGCGGCTCTTGAGAGTGTAAAAAGTGCCAAGGCCGAGGCCCAAAAGGCCCTCCAAGAGATCGACGCGATGAATAAGATAGCGGCGGGTAAGGCTTTCTATATGCAAATCAAGCATGTAAAAGTAAATTACCGATTACTTACTCGGATCCGGAGCTCTTCAGGAGCATTCGCAGATTTGCCCCGTAGTGTGTCCGATGCCGCACAATTTTACCAGGACGAGGACGGAACCTCGATGGAGAAGCTGTTCTGGTCTCAGTATGCTGAGGCCGAACATCCGGTGCCGATGAGCGACCAGCTGAAGCAGATGGTCGAGCTACATAAGGCGGCCGATCAGTCCATGAAGGGCTTCGTAGTCCGGTTGTGGATGGCGACGCCCTTCCGAACAGCTTCTTCGGCCTGGTGAGGCGACTTGTGGATGCCTGCCCACGGCTGGAGGTCGTCAAGCGATCCATCTGCATTGAAGGTGCACGCCGGGCTTTTGCCCGTGTGAAATTGCAGTGGGTCAAGCTAGACGCCGTGAAGATGATCAAGGAGGGGCCGCCGGAGGGCAAGGAGCACCGCCACCCTGAGATGTACTATGAGGGTGTTCTGCCGGGTGCCCGTCTTATCGCAGATGAGTGTTCAAAAGATGTAATATTTGAGTAAACTCGCTCGTTTTATCCTGTATTTATGAAAACATGTTTCATATGCGCTATGCAACGCTTGTTTGAATTTAAAATATTACCTTCTGTTTGGCTGTTTATCCAATCTGAGAGATGGCTAGTCCTCGGCTTCTGCCCCCATGCCACGAGTGCTGGGGTGTTCGGGATAAACCTGAGCACTCTTGTTCCCATATTTGGGTCCTTCGAGGGAGGTGCTCAGCACAACGAACAAGGCAACCAGACTAATAATGCTTTATCACTCTCACTTAGCCATAGAATTCTATAATTTTAAATTTCGGCGAAGCCCCTGGTATTCGGAAGGCCGAATTCGGGGCGCGATACATGCCTGTAAGCCGGACAGGGCCGGCCCCTCGCCCTAAGCGGCATAAGTCTTTAGGGACTCGAAAAACCTCGCCGAACAACGACCAGTCTCTCGCCTTATCATGACAGTCAGTTTTAGCTTTCTCTACTGAGGTGCTAAGCCCGACAGAACCGGGGCACAATCGCAGTAGTTCTCCTAGCGCTACCTTAGCCGATAGAGCGGAATGTAAGGTACCAAAACATAGGAGCTGGGCAAACCCAACATTTGACCAAAGACATGATTCGGAGCTGATGCATATAATGCTATAAGTTCGGGGTGCCGCACTTGTGAAAGTGTTCGGACTTTTCACACCGCATTGTGGGGTACGTAAGCCCTTGGTGTATTGGTCGTACCAGAGTGTATGGTTGCAAGGCGTTATTAATGAACACACACACACACACACACATATATATATATAACAAGAATGCAATAATAGTCGTAATGTCATGCATTGTTTATTAAAAATTGCGTTAAAGCAGAGTGATACAGATAGTGCGATAAGCAAAGAGTAGGACTATGTCCCTTCCAAGGGCAAGCTGAGGAATGATATGAAATCGAATATTTCGCTCATTACTATTATCAACCTGGGAATTCCGTGGTATGACGTAGCTGTTCACCTCCTTGGTTGCTGTATCATGTGTTCGGCAATAGTGCTGCCAGACAGTGTTTCCAGAGATTAAGGTCCTGAAAGAAAAAAATAACCAAACGGGAAGCCCCTAGTGCGGTTTAGGCCGCGTTTTGGGGCGTGCCGCAGTTGTGTCCCCCTCCCCACCTGTGCCCATGGTATTTTTAATGCGTAATTATGTACGCGCGGCACGAGTTTCGCCACTGGGCTGGGATTGGGGTGGCCGCCATATTGCTACGCAAGCTCAGATCGCGCCAGGCGGTCTATTTGCCGATTGCCCCGAGCGCGCTTGAAGGTGTCCGGGCTTTGAAGCGCCGAACTGGTTGATTGCCTTGAGAGGTTGCTTTGCGCTTCTGCTGCGAGGGCCGCGGTGTGCTCCTCTGTCCGGAGAGAGCGCTCTGTGTTTCCATTGACTGTAATAACCCCGCCAGGTCCTGGCATCTTGAGCTTGAGGTATGCATAATGCGGTACCGCATTGAATCTAGTGAATGCGGTTCGCCCGAGCAGCGCGTGATAACCACTGCGGAACGGGACTATATCGAAGATTAACTCTTTGCTTCGAAAATTATCCAGGGATCCGAAGACCACTTCCAGTGTAATTGAGCCTGTGCAATGGCCCTCTACACCTGGAATGACGCCCTTAAAGGTCATTTTCGTGGCTTTGATCCTTGAGGGGTCTATACCCATTTTGCGCACTGTGTCCTGATAAAGCAGGTTCAGGCTGCTGCCACCATCCATAAGGACTCGAGTGAGGTGAAATACGTCGATGATTGGGTCTAGGACTAGTGCGGCGAATCCGCCATGACAGATACTAGTGGGGTGGTCCCTGTGATCGAAGGTGATCGGACAGGAGGACCAAGGGTTGAACTTTGGGGCGACTGGCTCCAACGCATATTGAAAGTGCAACTATCCCTAGGTGGTTTTGGTAATTCATAACAACATATAGCTCATTGAGCTAATGCTATTCCAAGATGACTATTTCTGGAAAGCTCAATGATTGGCATGGCATGGATGTGAAAGTGGAACCCTCAAAATGCTAAGGACAAAGGATTGGCTCAAGCTCAAAAGCTCAAGACTCTTCATTTTATATTTTAGTGATCCAAGATCACATTGAGAGTCTTTAGGAAAAGCCAATACTGTCAAGGAGGGATGAGGTGTTGCTTAATGAGCCTCTTGCTTCATGTGCTCAGTGATATGCTCCAAAACCCTCAACTACTTTCCCATATCCACTTATGACCTAAACGCAAAGCCAAACTCGGTCCTATCGATTCTTTCTATCCGGCGCCACCAAGTTTCACTTGTCATAAGCCACTGCCAAACCCTAGCAATTCGGTTCTACCGATAGGGATCTCGGTCTCACCGAGATGGGATTGCAAACTCTCTGTTTCCCTTTTGTAACTTTTCGGTTTCACCGAAAGAGCGATTCGGTCCCACCGAGATTGCAATGTAAATTCAGTGTTTCCTTTTTGTAACTTTTCGGTCTCACCGAAAGAGCAAATCGGTCCCACCGAGTTTGCCTGACCAACTCTCTGGTTAGCTAATTACCAAAATCGGTCTCACCGAGTTTGTGTAATCGGTCTCACCGAGATTACGTTATGCCCAAACCCTAACCATATCGGTCCTACCGAGTTGCATGTCAGTCCCACCGAAAATCTCTAACGGTCACTAGGTTTACCTTTTCGGTCCGACCGAGTTTGTTGATTCGGTCCCACCGAGATTGGAAAACTGTGTGTAACGGTTGGATTTTGTGTGGAGGCTATATATACCCCTCCACCTCCTCTTCATTCGTGGAGAGAGCCATCAGAACACATACACAATTCCAACTCATATGTTCTGAGAGAGAACCACCTACTCATGTGTTGAGACCAAGATATTCCATTCCTACCATATGAATCTTAATCTCTAGCCTTCCCCAAGTTGCTTTCCACTCAAATCTTATTTCCACAAAATCCAAATCCTATGAGAGAGAGTTGAGTGTTGGGGAGACTATCATTTGAAGCACAAGAGCAAGGAGTTCATTACCTACACACCATTTGTTACTTCTTGGAGAGTGGTGTCTCCTAGATTGGCTAGGTGTCACTTGGGAGCCTCCGACAAGATTGTGGAGTTGAACCAAGGAGTTTGTAAGGGCAAGGAGATCGCCTACTTCATGAAGATCTACCGCTAGTGAGGCAAGTCCTTCGTGGGCAATGGCCATGGTGGGATAGACAAGGTTGCTACTTCGTGGACCCTTTGTGGGTGGTTGCTTCTTCGTGGACCCTTCGTGGGTGGAGCCCTTCGTGGACTCGCGCAATCGTTACCCTTCGTGGGTGGAGCCCTCCGTGGACTCGCGCAACCGTTACCCTTCGTGGGTTGAAGTCTCCATCAACGTGGATGTAGGATAGCACCACCTATCCGAACCACGGGAAAAACATCCGTGTCTCCAATTGCGTTTGAATTCTCCAAACCCTTCCCTTTACATTCTTGCAAGTTGCATGCTTTACTTTCCGCTGCCAATATACTCTTTGCATGCTTGCTTGAATTGTGTGGTGATTGCTTGACTTGTCCTACAATAGCTAAAATCTGCCAAGAACTAAAATTGGGAAAAGGTTAAGTTTTTATTTGGTCAAGTAGTCTAATCACCCCCCTCTAGACATACTTTCGATCCTACAAGTGGTATCAGAGCTTTGGTCTCCATTTGCTTTGATCTCCATAGCTTTTGGTGGCCATAGCCTTGGTTTCACAACCTAGGAGAGTATGGCATCTAGCGAGGGAAATTATCACCGTAGAGGTCCTTACTTTGATGGTACTAATTTTGCTAGTTGGAAGCATAAAATGAAAATGCATATTCTTGGACATAACCCCGCCGTTTGGGCTATTGTGTGTGTTGGTTTGCAAGGTGACTTCTTTGATGGGAAAGAACCAAACCGTGAAGCTACCGCGGATGAGTTGAAGATGTTGCAATACAATGCTCAAGCTTGTGATATTCTCTTCAACGGATTGTGCCTCGAAGAATTCAACAAAATCAGCTGTCTTGAGAATGCAAAGGAAATTTGGGACACTTTGATTGATATGCATGAAGGTACCGACTCCGTCAAGGAATCCAAGTTGGATGTGCTTCAAAGTCAACTTGACAAGTTCAAAATGAAGGATGGTGAAGGTGTCGCTGAAATGTACTCTAGGCTTGCTCTCATCACAAATGAGATTGCCGGCTTAGGAAGTGAAGAGATGACCGATAGATTCATCATCAAGAAGATTCTAAGAGCCTTGGATGGAAAATATGATACCGTGTGCACATTGATCCAAATGATGCCCAATTACAAAGATCTCAAGCCAACGGAGGTGATTGGAAGAATTGTTGCTCATGAGATGTCACTCAAGGATAAAGAGGAACTTCACAACAAATCAAGTGGTGCCTACAAAGCCTCATGTGAAGCCCCTACATCATCAAGTGAGAAACAAAACTTCAATGAAGAATTGAGCTTAATGGTGAAGAACTTCAACAAGTTCTACAAGAGTAGAAGAAAAGATAGAAGCTTCAAGTCAAGGTCCTACAATGACAAAAGATCTTCTAGTCGAGAGCGAAACTGCTATAGTTGTGGAAGACCCGGACACTATTCCAATGAGTGTACGGCTCCCTTACGGCTCCCTACAGAGAAGAGAAGATTCTCCAAAAAAAGAAGCAAAGAATCACCACAAGAGAGAGAAGGAGTAGAGATGATCGTTATGAACGAAGATACTCACGAGAAGCAAGGATTCGGAAGGAAGGAAAAATCATCAAGGAGCTACACAAACGAAGACATCAAGCTTCATGTTGTGAATGGTATCCGGCTCCGACTCCGACAGCCACTCCGAGAGAAGTTATCACTCGACTCCGAGATACTCAAGATTGAAGGTGTTGCCGGTCTAGCACTTGTGTCAACCAACTCCTACGACATATTTGACTCACCAAATGAAGGAATTGGAAGATGCTTCATGCCAAAGGTCCTCAAGGTAACACACCCCGAGTATGTTGATTTCAATAGTGATGAAGATGACTTGTTAGGTGATGATTTGCTTGTTGACAACTCTAGTGATGAATACTATGATGAAACGTCAATTAATCATGCTAATCAAGATAAAACGAATGACAATGATAAGGAGAAGATTGAGGCTCTAACTAAAGAACTAAACACTCTTAAGTTAGCTCATGAAACTATCTTCGAAGATCATCGAGAACTTTTAAGAGATCATGAGAAATTACGCTTTGAAAAGCTCAATCTTGAGCAAGAGGATGAGTTCTTAAAAGCAATCAATGATGATCTCCGCAAGAAAAGTTCTCCTTACATTGCCAAGCGTTTACTCTTATCCACTTACATGCCTCAAGTCAAGTCTAGTAACAAGAACAAGAAAGATTCTTCCTCTAGCAGTAACAATGATCATGCTAAATCCAATATTGTTGCTTCTAGTAGTTCTCTTGATTCCACTAATGATTCTCTTAGCCAAGTTACACTTGAGCAAGAAAATAGCTTATTGAAGGAAATTATAGAGAAAGGAGTGTACAAAAGCCTTGCCGGGAGTAAGCAATTCGAGGAAATTGTGCGCAAGCAAGGAATGCACCGGAAGAATCAAGGTGTTGGTTTTGAACGAAAGTTCAATGCCAATGGAGTTGAGTGGGAAGAAGATCAATACCCCAAGACAAAGTTTGTTCCTCAACAAGAGAAGTATGATAATTCTTTCAAGGGGACACAAGCTCAAGATGATCTTCCACCACAAGACTACAAGCAAAAAGGCAAGGACAAGCTTCAAGAGGAAATTGATGCATTTGAAGAAGCTCCTAAGACCTCAGTCAAGTGGATTCCCAAGACTACTTCAAGTTCCACTTCATCAAGTATGACTACAACTCCAAGGATTCACATAAAGATGGTGTGGATCCAAAAGAAGAAGAACTAAAGAGTTCTTGAGGGTGACTCCGCCAACATACTTCACTCTTATCATTTTGGCAAGAACAAGTGCAATCAACTTCCACATCTTGCACTAGTTCAAGGAGTCACAAACCCTCTTGTTGGTAAGACAAGGGACAAGCTAACCTAAAAGTTTTCATGGACATCATCTTGTGTGTGCATCACTCTATGTCTATGGATATCCTTGTTTGTTCCTTGTGGGACTAACCCATGTAGGTATTGAAAGTGCAATTCACTAAAATGGATAGCTCCAAGTGATCTACATCAACATTGAGCATCCACATCTTCAACATCTACATGAAGTCATCATCGACAAAACCCGAGGTTAGTTCATCCCTCTAAGGGGGGATATCACATCTAGGGGGAGCTTTACTCTAAGACTTGAGCTAAAGCAACTCTAAAGATGTGAACACAACAATGCTTTATGTAAAAGTGGTAACCCCACTTGAGCTTAAACGGTGAGTATGACCTATGATCAAGTGTTCTCACTTGACCCCTAAGTCAATATACTCATATATAGATGACCTTGTCATTGCAAATTGCTTGATAGATGCTAGAATTGGTTGTGCATGTCTTGTCACATATTTCATTTGCAATCTTATTGTGTGAGCATGCTGGTTGCATATTTTACTCATTCGAGGACATCCACTTGTTGTTTTGATTGTTTGGTTTTATTTCCTTTTGCCAAGTGGATGGACAAGAATGCCTAAGAACCTCCTCTAGCTATCTATGCTTTTCTCGTCTCAAACTCTATTCATGCTACATCACAAAATTTGATCAAGTCAGATTCGAACCACTCTGTGTGAGGAGCGCTCGGAGTCCCCGATTCGTCATAGACTTAAACTTCCAAAACCTCTTTATGATTCTCGGTCTGACCGATACCCTACTTTCGGTCCTACCGAGATCATTAAGTTGATCTAGGTTTTCGATCTCGATGCAGCCGATTTGAAGCATTCGGTCACACCGAGTTGCAATAACTGTCTACAGTTTTGCATCTCGGTGCCACCAAGTTGTTGCACTCGGTCACACCCACAGGGTCGGGCTATATATAGTCACGGGCAAAATTTGGAAATTTCTTTGAACCCCTTCGCCCGCGCGATAGCCTGCTCTGCCAACGTGGTCTCCGGATCGTCTTCTCGCCGCCAGCCGCCTCCAGTCGCTGGTCTCCGTCGCCGTCAACGGAAATTCTACCCCACCGTTGCCGCCGTAGCGAGTCTCCGCCGAACTAGGGTATGGACTCGATCTTTGTGCTCTTCCCCAATCCGATTCTTAGCACATTGTGATCATCATGATTCTTGCCATGTTTGTTAAACTTCTATCCAGTCAATGAACTAGTAGATTAGGTTTAATTCGAAAATTTTAGGGTTAGGTTTCCGCAGAAACCATCTCGGACCCACCGAGTTGAAAAACTCGGTCCCACCGATTTGGCTTATGCCATTGCACAAGTGAGACTTGGTTTGACCGAGAATTACTTATCGGTGTGACCGATTTTGGAACTCTGTGAAACCCTAGCAGTCTCGGTGCCACCGAACTGTGACTCGGTCCAACCGAGTTCACTAGTTTAGGTTCCAAAACTGCTTCGGTATCACCGAGTTTGAAAATCGGTAGATCCGAGATGCTTTCAGTGGGAAACTAAAACTAAGTTTTTGAATTATTCTTTTGCAAAAATCTCTGCATTTTGTGATGCTCATCTATTCTACCTCATCTATAAACTATTCACAGGGTCAGCAGTCAGCTTGTTCATCATGTCAGACCAAAGTGATAGCCAGAACATGTCAGAACAGCAAGTGCAGATGAGTGAGGGCACTAGTCCCTCAAGTTCTTCAGATGATGGCAGCAGAAGTACTCCTAGCAATCTGCCAAAAGCTGCCACCAGATAGAGGAAGAAGAGAACTTCAGATTCTGAGGATGAAGATTATTTGTCAGAGGAAGAGGAAGCCATATCAAAGAGAGTTGAGCCAGCACAAGGCACAAAGCCAGGCTTAAAGATCAAAAGTCCAACAGGTAGGCAGCCTATGCCAAAGGCCAGAGTTTCAACTCAGATTCCTGAAAAGCCTGCACCCATAGAGCCAGTTGCTGCTGAAGGCAAGAAAAGAAAGGAAAGGGTCAAGAAGACCGTAGCCAGAGTGCTTGGAAAGGCTTCCATCATGGAAGAAGAGGAAGAAGAAGAGGTAGCTGCACCAGCACCTAAGGCACCCAAGCTGATGGGTGATGCTATAAGATCAGGGGCTGCTACATCCAAGCCCAAAGAAGCACCCAAAGCTGCCTCCAAGCCCAAGTCTGCACCAAAGAGAAATACGAGGAGCATACCTGCAACTGAGAAGAACAAGGTCCCAGTGCCTGAGACTGTTGTTGAAGCAGAAGATGATGAAGAGCAAGTTCTCAGAAAACTCAAGCCCAAGATCCCAGACCACAACGATGCTCATCCTGTGGCTGAGGATATGAAGCTCAGGAGAGACTCAGGGCTGAGGAAGTGGAGACAAGCAGATCCGTATGCTTCAAGGAGGAGGACTGCTGTTGACTACAGATTTCACACCAAGGAACAGCAGGACTTCTATGAGACAGTGCTGCTTGACAAGAAGCCAATAGCCTGTGATATGAGATGGGTTGATTGGCAATACATCAAGGACAACGAAGAGTACTACCCTGGAGTGCAGGACAGCTTCAAGGCATGTGGAGTAGAGGACTTTGTTGGGCAGAAGCTCACAAAGTGGAATGAGGAGCTTATCATGCAGTTCTACTCCACAACACATTTTTATCCAGATGGTCGGATAACTTGGATGTCTGAAGGTACGAGGTACCAATCTACAGTTGTTGAGTGGGCACAGCTTATCAATGCCCTAGAGGAGCATGAGGATGACTTGGATATCTATGCCAAGAAGAAGATGGACCACAACTCTATGTCCAATATGTACAAGGAAATTCCAAACGAGGCATTTGATACTTTCAAGTTTGGGTCTGTGCATTATCTTCTGTCAGGGCTGCCAACCATTAACTGGATCCTTAGGCACACTCTGTTGCCCAAGTCAGGTGATCACAAGATGATCAGAGGCCATGTAATCAATTTGCTTCATGTATTTGATGTGCCTCAGAAATTCAAGGTCATGAGCCTCATAGTAGAGACTATCAAGAGGACTGCAGCAGACCAGAAGAGGAGTTGTGGATATGCCCCACAGATTCAGGAGCTCATCAACTCAAAGATGGGCACAGGCATATACTCATTGGACAAGGAACACCTGCCCATCCGTCCAGATTTTGAAGATAATCAAGTTGTTATGACTGAGAATGAACCATCATCAGCACAAGCACAAGCAAAGAAGGAGAAGGCAAGGAAGGAGAAAGCTGCCAAGATGCCAACTCAAGAGGAGGCATCTGAGTATTTCTTGAAAACCAAACAAGAGCAGCTTGGTTACTTGATTGCATCCACACTGAGGATTGAGCAAGGACTGGCCACCCTCACTCAGAATCAGCAGAGCTTAGAAAGAATCATGGAACATAAGTTCTATGACTTGGATGTCAAAGTAACAGAGATTCAGTCTGTAGTGGAACAACTTCAGGATGATATGCAGGAGAGGAAGGGCAAGACTACAACTGATGCATTTGCCAGAGTGCCAAGAGCTCAGAGATCATATGCAGTGCCAGTTGCTGACACCAGAGCCACCACTTCTACACCAGCTACAGCTTCAGTTCCACCAGCTCCAGCATCTACTTCAGCCTCGACTCCGACCACGTCTATAGAAGGCTTCGTCCTTGGAGTGCTCCGGACTCCACCACCACCAGGAGATCAAGCCTGAGCGTCGATCTAGCACCATGCATTTTCTAGGAACTTTTTGGTAACTTGTTGCCAAAGGGGGAGAAAAATGTATAGATCATAGGCTTCGAGGGAGAGAGTGTTGCTTTTTTTCTCTCTTGCTTTATTTGGTGTTTTTTCGAACTTTGTTTGCTTTTGAGTGCTTGAGATACTATGCCGTTATCTGTGAGACATTGATGATCATGTGTTTGATCATAAGATACACTTAATGTTTGCTTAATATTATCATCTTATCTATCTTATGTGATCATTCACTATTCTTGGTGATGAGTGCATGTATTTCATTCTTATCATTTTAAGCGCTCCACCAAGATGTATGTGACATGGAAGAGTAACCCATGACTCTAACTCTTTGTGCATTTGCAGTCCAAAGCAAATTTTAAATATGCACAAATTTAGGGGGAGCTCTTACTTGTCACATACTTCTCAAAGCGACGATATATTTCATGCTTATTATCATTTGTCGAAGCTTTGATCTATATGTTGTCATCAATTACCAAAAAGGGGGAGATTGAAAGTGCAACTATCCCTAGGTGGTTTTGGTAATTCATAACAACATATAGCTCATTGAGCTAATGCTATTCCAAGATGACTATTTCAGGAAAGCTCAATGATTGGCATGGCATGGATGTGAAAGTGGAACCCTCAAAATGCTAAGGACAAAGGATTGGCTCAAGCTCAAAAGCTCAAGACTCTTCATTTTATATTTTAGTGATCCAAGATCACATTGAGTCCATAGGAAAAGCCAATACTATCAAGGAGGGATGAGGTGTTGCTTAATGAGCCTTTTGCTTCATGTGCTTAGTGATATGCTCCAAAACCCTCAACTACTTTCCCATATCCACATATGACCTAAACCCTAAGCCAAACTCGGTCCTACCGATTCTTTCTATCCGGCGCCACCGAGTTTCACTTGTCATAAGCCACTGCCAAACCCTAGCAATTCGGTTCTACCGATAGGGATCTCGGTCTCACCGAGATGGGATTGCAAACTCTCTGTTTCCCTTTCGTAACTTTTCGGTCTCACCGAGTTTGTGTAATCGGTCTCACCGAGATTACGTTATGTCCAAACCCTAACCATATCGGTCCTACCGAGTTGCATGTCAGTCCCACCGAAAATCTCTAACGGTCACTAGGTTTACCTTTTCGGTCCGACCGAGTTTGTTGATTCGGTCCCACCGAGATTGGAAAACTATGTGTAACAGTTGGATTTTGTGTGGAGGCTATATATACCCCTCCACCTCCTCTTCATTCGTGGAGAGAGCCATCAGAACACATACACAATTCCAACTCATATGTTCTGAGAGAGAACCACCTACTCATGTGTTGAGACCAAGATATTCCATTCCTACCATATGAATCTTGATCTCTAGCCTTCCCCAAGTTGCTTTCCACTCAAATCTTCTTTCCACAAAATCCAAATCCTATGAGAGAGAGTTGAGTGTTGGGGAGACTATCATTTGAAGCACAAGAGCAAGGAGTTCATTGTCTACGCACCATTTGTTACTTCTTGGAGAGTGGTGTCTCCTAGATTGGCTAGGTGTCACTTGGGAGCCTCCGACAAGATTGTGGAGTTGAACCAAAGAGTTTGTAAGGGCAAGGAGATCGCCTACTTTGTGAAGATCTACCGCTAGTGAGGCAAGTCCTTCGTGGGCGATGGCCATGGTGGGATAGACAAGGTTGCTTCTCTTCGTGGACCCTTTGTGGGTGGTTGCTTCTTCGTGGACCCTTCGTGGGTGGAGTTGCATTCTCGTGGACCCTTCGTGGGTGGTTGCTTCTTCGGTGGACCCTTCGTGGGTGGAGCCCTCCGTGGACTCGCGCAACCATTACCCTTCGTGGGTGGAGCCCTCCGTGGACTCGCGCAACCATTACCCTTCGTGGGTGGAGCCCTCCGTGGACTCGCGCAACCGTTACCCTTCGTGGGTTGAAGTCTCCATCAACGTGGATGTAGGATAGCACCACCTATCCGAACCACGGGAAAAACATCCGTGTCTCCAATTGCGTTTGAATTCTCCAAACCCTTCCCTTTACATTCTTGCAAGTTGCATGCTTTACTTTCCGCTGCCCATATACTCTTTGCATGCTTGCTTGAATTGTGTGATGATTGCTTGACTTGTCCTAAAATAGCTAAAATCTGCCAAGAACTAAAATTGGGAAAAGGTTAAGTTTTTATTTGGTCAAGTAGTCTAATCACCCCCCTCTAGACATACTTCGATCCTACATGTTCACCGTCCGCACTTGCGGGGGAAACCTCTTCTGTCCTCCAGTGTGCGGCTGCCGGGGCTCCTCCTCATCATCGCTATGCGGCCCCTTGTCCTTGTTTTCGGCAATTAACTTGCCGGCCTGCTTGAACACCCAACAATCCCTGTTGGTGTGATTGGCTGGCTTGTCTGGGGTGCTGTGTATTTGACATGAGCGATCGAGTATACGGTCCTAGCTGGACAGACCCGGCGTACTTTGTTTGAATGCCTTTTTCCGCTGACCGGGTTTAGAGCCTTTGAATCCGGCATTGACTGCCGTATCCTTAGTATTTTTGCTGTTGATGCGGCGCTTATGCTTGTTGCGACGTGACCTGCTATTGCCGTCCTTGGTATATGAGGTACCATGGTTCTTTGATATGTTATTACTGCGAGCCAGCCAGCTGTCTTCTCCCGCACAAAAGCGGGTCATGAGTGTCGTGAGAGCTGCCATAGATTTTGGCTTTTCCTGACCAAGGTGCCGGGCTAGCCACTCATCTCGGATGTTGTGCTTGAAAGCCGCTAAGGCCTCCGCGTCCGGACAGTCGACGATTTGATTTTTCTTTGTAAGGAACCGAGTCCAGAATTGCGTGGCCGATTCTTCTGGCTGCTGAATTATGTGGCTCAAATCATCGGCGTCTGGTGGTCGCACATAAGTGCGCTGAAAGTTTTCGAGGAATGCGGCTTCCAGATCTTCCCAACAGCTAATGGAGTCCGCTGGCAAGCTGTTCAGCCAATGCCGCGCTGGTCCTTTGAGCTTTAGTGGGAGGTATTTGATGGCGTGTAAGTCATCGCCACGGGCCATGTGGATGTGGAGGAGGAAATCCTCAATCCATACTACGGGATCTGTTGTGCCGTCATATGATTCAATATTTACAGGTTTGAAACCTTCTGGGAATTGATGTTCCATTACTTCGTCTGTGAAGCATAAGGGGTGTGTGGCACCTCCGTATTGGGCTATATCGCGACGCAGCTCGAATGGGTCTTGCCCGCTGTGTTCGGCCCGGCCGGATTTGCTTTTACTGTATCCGGCATGACGTTTGTCGTCTCGTAGAGTGGTGCACCCTCGTGATCTGTAGATCGATCTTGAATGCTTTGCCTTGTCCTCCAATATGTCTCGCAGGTCTGGCGTATCTCCCCATGCCTTTTTATTTGAATGGCGTTGGGGTGGAGGCTGAGCTTTTGGCTGGAATGCCTCTCTATCGCGGCCACGAGGTGGTTGATCAGCCGTATCATATGCTTCTTCCTCCAGTCGGGGTAGTAACCTGCGCCTTGGGTAACTCTTGGAGGGCCGCTCGAGTTTATATTCCTCGGCCGCGAGGACTTCAGTCCATTTGTTAGCTAGCAGGTCTCGATCAGCTTGAAGCTGCTGCTGCTTTTTCTTCAGGCTATTTGCCGTGGCCATAAGCTGGCGCTTGAAGCACTCTTGTTCGACGGGATCCTCTGGTACGGCGAATTCATCATCGCTGAGGCTTGCCTCGTCTTTGGAGGGGGGCATGTGATCATCCTCCTCTCCGTTTGCCGCTCTCTCAGGAGAGCTGGCTCCTTCATCCTCCTGCTCTAAATCTTGCTGGAGGGGATTGTTGTTGTCTTCGGCACTATCCGGAGTGTTATTATCTCCTGTGCCGGTATCACCACTTTTGCTTTGGCGGGACTTAGAGCGGCGCCGCTGACGTCGGCGCTTGGGTTGCTTCTTGGAGGGGTCATCCTCCGCTATCTCTTCGCCATTGCCTTCGTTGGGTGTATCCACCATGTATATGTCATATGACGAGGTGGCTTTCCAGTGCCCTATAGGTGCTGGTTCATGTTTGTCTCCTACATCGTCGTCCATACCGTCGATGTCTTCGGAGTCGAAGTTGAGCATGTCGGTTAAATCATCGATAGTGGCTACGAAGTGGGTGGTGGGTGGGCATCGAATTTCTTCGTCGTCCGCATCCCAATCCTGTTGGCCATAATCCGGCCAGTGCTCTCCTGACAAAGAGAGAGACTGTCAGTGTCCAAACCGGCGGATCTCGGGTAGGGGGTCCCGAACTGTGCGTCTAGGCCGGATGGTAACAGGAGGCAAGGGACATGAAGTTTTACCCAGGTTCGGGCCCTCTTGATGGAGGTAAAACCCTACGTCCTGCTTGATTAATATTGATGATATGGGTAGTACAAGAGTAGATCTACCACGAGATCGGAGAGGCTAAACCCTAGAAGCTAGCCTATGGTATGATTGTTGTTCTGTATGTTGTCCTACGAACTAAAACCCTCCGGTTTATATAGACACCGGAGAGGGTTAGGGTTACATAGAGTCGGTTACAATGGTAGGAGATCTACATATCCGTATCGCCAAGCTTGCCTTCCATGCCAAGGAAAGTCCCTTCCGGACACGGGACGAAGTCTTCAATCTTGTATCTTCATAGTCCAGGAGTCCGGCTGAAGGTATAGTCCGGCCATCCGGACACCCCCTAATCCAGGACTCCCTCAGAGACCTTAGTGAATTCAGAATGTCGCCGAAGGGAGAGTGTTGAAAGATATCCGCGGCGGTGAATTCCATGATTGGCACCCAATCGGATTCGATTGGCAGGGGCGCGGATGGTTCGGAGTCCGGAAAAGAGTCCGACACCTTGGAGTCACGGGCTGCGCAGAGGATTATGCTGGTGTTTGGCTCGATCGCCGTCGAGACTGCTGCCCCTGAGGCGGTGTCTAGCCACCCGTCCTCGATTGGCGCAGTTGGCTCCGAGCTAAGGGTCGGAGCTGATACGGGTGCGGCCTCTGGGGTACTGTTCGGCGACAGAGCTAGGTCATACCCATCGCGATAGTGCGGTGCGCCCGGTTGTGGCTCGAATCCGTCGAAGATCAAGTCTCCGCGGATGTCGGACGTGTAGTTCAAACTTCCAAATCTGACCTAATGGCCAAGGGCGTAGCTTTCAATCTGCTCCAGATGGCCAAGCGAATTAGCCCGCAGTGCAAAGCCGCCGAATACGAAGATCTATCCGGGGAGAAAAGTCTCATCCTGGACCGCATCGCTATCGATGATAGTAGGAGCCATCAAGCCTAACGGCGACAACACAGAGGAACTCTCAATGAAAGCACCAATGTCGGTGTCAAAACCGGCGAATCTCGGGTAGGGGGTCCCGAACTATGCGTCTAGGCCGGATGGTAACAGGAGGCAGGGGACATGATGTTTTACCCAGGTTCGGGCCCTCTTGATGGAGGTAAAACCCTACATCCTTCTTGATTAATATTGATGATATGGGTAGTACAAGAGTAGATCTACCACAAGATCAGAGAGGCTAAACCCTAGAAGCTAGCCTATGGTATGATTGTATGTTATGGTTGTTGTCCTACGGACTAAAACCCTTTGGTTTATATAGACACCGGAGAGGGTTAGGGTTACACAAGGTCGGTTACAAAGGAGGAGATATCCATACACGTATTGCCTAGATTTCCTTCCACGCCAAGTAGAGTCCCATCCGGACACGAGACGAAGTCTTCAATCTTGTATCTTCATAGTCTAACCGTCCGGCCAATGGAGATAGTCCGGCTGTCCGAAGACCCCCTAATCCAGGACTCCCTCAACTATCAATGCCACTTTTATTGAAATAGAAGATGCAAAACATTGTTATAAATAACAGCAAGCAAATCCTAACAAAATAAATTGACGCTCCAAGCACAACACATATCATGTGGTGAATAAAAATATAGCTCCAAGTAAAGTTACCGATGAACGAAGACGAAAGAGGGGATGCCTTCCGGGGCATCCCCAAGCTTAGGCTCTTGGTTGTCCTTGAATATTACCTTGGGGTGCCTTGGGCATCCCCAAGCTTAGGCTCTTGCCACTCCTTATTCCATAATCCATCGAATCTTTACCCAAAACTTGAAAACTTCACAACACAAAACTTAACAGAAAACTCGTAAGCTCCGTTAGTATAAGAAAATAAATCACCACTTCAAGGTATTGTAATGAACTCATTCTTTATTTATATTGGTGTTAAACCTATTGTATTTCAACTTTTCTATGGTTCATAAACTCTATTACTAGCCATAGATTCATCAAAATAAGCAAACAACACACGAAAAACAGAATCTGTCAAAAATAGAACAGTCTGTAGTGATCTGGATCAAACGTATACTTCTGGAACTCATAAAATTCTCAAATAAATTTCTGGACGTGAGTAATTTATCTATTAATCATCTGCAAAAATAATTAACTAAATAACACTCTCCAATAAAAATGGAAGCGATTCTCGTGAGTGCTAAAGTTTCTGTTTTTTACAGCATGATCAACAAGACTTTCCCCAAGTCTTCCCAACGGTTCTACTTGGCACAAACACTAATTAAAACATAAAACAACATCTAAACAGAGGCTATATGAATTATTTATTATTAAACAGGAGCAAAAATCAAGGAACAAAAATAAAGTTGGGTTGACTTCCAACAAGCGCTGTCGTTTAACGCCCCTAGCTCGGCATGATGATTTCAATGATGCTCACATGAAGGATAAGAATTGTAACATAAAGAGAGCATCATGAAGAATATGACTAGCACATTTAAGTCTAACTCTATTCCTATGCATAGGGATTTTGTGAGCAAACAACTTGTGGGAACAAGAATCAACTTGCATAGGAAGGTAAAACAAGCATAACTTCAAGATTTTAAGCACATAGAGAGGAAGCTTGATATTATTGCAATTCCTACAAGCATATATTCCTCCCTCATAATAATTTTCAGTAGCATCATGAATGAATTCAACAATATAACCAGCACCTAAAGCATTCTTTTCATGATCTACAAGCATAGAAAATTTATTACTCTCCACATAAGCAAAATTCTTCTCAATCGGAATAGTGGGAGTATCATAAGAGACTCGAATACTATAAATTGTTTCCACATTAAAAGAGTAATGTTCAGAAAAGGGGTAATCATAATCATGACAAGTTTTATAAATATAATCACTACTTTTTATAGCATAAGTATCATCACAATAATCATCATAAGTAGGAGGCATGCTATCATCATTATAAATTTGCATATCAAAACTTGGGAGACTAAAATATCATCTTCATCAAACATAGCTTCCCCAAGCTTGTGGCTTTGCAATCATTAGCATCATGGATATTCAAGAAATTCATACTAACAACATTGCAATCATGCTCATCATTCAAATATTTAGTGCCAAACGTTTTAATGCATTCTTCTTCTAACACTTTGGCACAATTTTCCTTTCCATCACACTCACGAAAGATATTAAAAAGATGAAGCGTATGAGGCAATCTTAATTCCATTTTTTGTAATTTTCTTTTATAAACTAAACTAGTGATAAAACAAGAAACTAAAAGACTCGATTGCAAGATCTAAATGAAGGAAATATTCCCTAGAGGCAATAATAAAGTTATTATTTACTTCCTTATATCATGATAAATGTTTATTATTCATGCTAGAATTGTATTAACCGGAAACATAATACATGTGTGAATACATAGACAAACATAGTGTCACTAGTATGCCTCTACTTGACTAGCTCGTTGATCAAAGATGGTTATGTTTCCTAACCATAGACATGAGTTGTCATTTGATTAACGGGATCACATCATTAGGAGAATGATGTGATTGACTTGACTCTTTTTCGTTAGGTTAGCACTTGATCGTTTAGTTTGTTGCTATTGCTTTCTTCATGACTTATACATGCTCCTATGACTATGAGATTATGCAACTCCTGTTTACCGGAGGAACATTTTGTGTGCTACCAAACGTCACAACGTAACTGGGTGATTATAAAGGTGCTCTACAGGTGTCTCCGAAGGTACTTGTTGGGTTGGCATATTTCGAGATTAGGATTTGTCACTCCGATTGTCGGAGAGGTATCTCTGGGCCCTCTCGGTAATGCACATCACATAAGCCTTGCAAGCATTGCAACTAATAAGTTAGTTGCGGGATGATGTATTACGGAACGAGTAAAGAGACTTGCCGGTAACGAGATTGAACTAGGTATTGAGATACCGACGATCAAATCTGGGGCAAGTAACATACCGATGACAAAGGGAACAACGTATGTTGTTATGCGGTCTGACCGATAAAAGATCTTCGTAGAATATGTGGGAGCCAATATGAGAATCCAGGTTCTGCTATTGGTTATTGACCGGAGACGTGTCTCGGTCATGTCTACATTGTTCTCGAACCCGTAGGGTCCGCACGCTTAACGTTATGATGATAGTTTCATTATGAGTTTATATATTTTGATGTACCGAAGGTTGTTCGGAGTCCCGGACATGACGAGGAGTCTCGAAATGGTCGAGACATAAAGATCGATATATTGGACGGCTATATTCGGACACCGGAAGTGTTTCGGGTGATTTCGGAGAAAACCGGAGTGCCGAAGGGTTACCGGAACCCCCCGGGGAAGTATTGGGCCTTAGTGGGCCTGAGGGGAGAGAGAGGGCAGCAGCCCAGGAGGTGGCGCGCCCCCTCCCATGGGGAGTCTGAATTGGACTAGGGGAGGGGGGCGTGGCCCCTCTTTCCCTCTCCCTCTCTTTCCTTCCCCCTTCTCTCTTCCTAGTTGGACTAGGAAAGGGGAGTCCTACTCCTACTAGGAGGAGGACTCCCCCCTCCTTGGCGCGCCCCAAGGGCCGGCCGGCCTCCCCCCTTGCTCCTTTATATACGCAGGGGGGCACCTCTAGACACACAAGTTGATCTCGTGATCGTTCTCTTAGCCGTGTGCGGTGGCCCCCTCCACCATAATCCTCGATAATATTGTAGCGGTGCTTAGGCGAAGCCCTGCGACGGTAGAACATCAAGATCGTCACCCCGTCGTGCTGACGGAACTCTTCCCCGACACTTTGCTGGATCGGAGTCCGGGGATCGTCATCGAGCTGAACGTGTGCTAGAACTCGGAGGTGCCGTAGTTTCGGTGCTTGATCGGTCGGGCCGTGAAGACGTACGACTACATCAACCGCGTTGTGCTAACGCTTCCGCTTCCGGTCTACGAGGGTACGTAGACAACACTCTCCCCTCTCGTTGCTATGCATCACCATGATCTTGCGTGTGCGTAGGAATTTTTTGAAATTACTACGTTCCCCAACTCCCCAACAGTGGCATCCGAGCCTAGGTTTTATGCGTTGATGTTGTGCACGAGTAGAACACAAGTGAGTTGTGGGCGATATAAGTCATACTACTTACCAGCATGTCATACTTTGGTTCGGCGGTATTGTTGGATGAAGCGGCCCAGACCGACATTACGCGTACGCTTACGCGGGACTGGTTCTACCGACGTGCTTTGCACATAGGTGGCTGGCGGGTGTCAGTTTCTCCAACTTTAGTTGAATCGAGTGTGGCTACGCCCGGTCCTTGCAAAGGTTAAAACAACACCAACTTGACAAACTATCGTTGTGGTTTTGATGCGTAGGTAAGAACGGTTCTTGCTAAGCCCGTAGCAGCCACGTAAAACTTGCAACAACAAAGTAGAGGACGTATAACTTGTTTTTGCAGGGCATGTTGTGATGTGATATGGTCAAGACATGATGCTAAATTTTATTGTATGAGATGATCATGTTTTGTAACTGAGTTATCGGCAACTGGCAGGAGCCATATGGTTGTCGCTTTATAGATGCAATGCAATTGCGCTGTAATGCTTTACTTTATCACTAAGCGGTAGCGATAGTCGTGGAAGCATAAGATTGGCGAGACGACAACGATGCTACGATGGTGATCAAGGTGTTGCGCCGGTGACGATGGTGATCATGACGGTGCTTCGAAGATGGAGATCACAAGCACAAGATGATGATGACCATATTATATCATTTATATTGATTGACGGTAGCATTATAAGATGATCCCTCACTAAATTATCAAAGTATAAGTGTTCTCCCTGAGTATGCACCGTTGTGAAAGTTCTTCATGCGGAAACACCACGTGATGATCGAGTGTGATAGGCTCTACGTTCAAATACAACGGGTGCAAAACAGTTGCACACGCGGAATATTCAGGTTTAACTTGACGAGCCTAGCATATAACAGATATGGCCTCGGAACACGGAGACCGAAAGGTCGAGCGTGAATCATATAGTAGATATGATCAACATATTGATGTTCACCATTGATACTACTCCATCTCACATGATGATTGGACATGGTTTAGTTGATTTGGATCACGTGATCACTTAGAGGATTAGAGGGATGTCTATCTTAGTGGGAGTTCTTAAGTAATATGATTAATTGAACTTAAATTTATCATGAACTTAGTACATGATAGTATCTTGCTTGTCTATGTTTGATTGTAGATAGATGGCTCGTGCTGTTGTTCCGTTGAATTTTAATGCGTTCCTTGAGAAAGCAAAGTTGAAAGATGATGGTAGCAATTACACGGACTGGGTCCGTAACTTGAGGATTATCCTCATTGCTGCACAGAAGAATTACGTCCTGGAAGCACCGCTGAGTGCCAAGCCTGCTGCAGGAGCAACACCAGATGTTATGAACGTCTGGCAGAGCAAAGCTGATGACTACTCGATAGTTTAGTGTGCCATGCTTTACGGCTTAGAACTGGGTCTTCAAGGACGTTTTGAACGTCATGGAGCATATGAGATGTTCCAGGAGTTGAAGTTAATATTTCAAGCAAATGCCCGGATTGAGAGATATGAAGTCTCCAATAAGTTCTATAGCTGCAAGATGGAGGAGAATAGTTCTGTCAGTGAACATATACTCAAAATGTCTGGGTATCATAATCACTTGATTCAACTGGGGGTTAATCTTCCTGTTGATAGTGTCATTGGCAGAGTTCTTCAATCACTGCCACCAAGCTACAAAAGCTTCGTGATGAACTATAATATGCAAGGGATGAATAAGACTATTCCCGAGCTCTTCGCAATGCTAAAAGCCGCGGAGGTAGAAATCAAGAAGGAGCATCAAGTGTTGATGGTCAATAAGACACCAGTTTCAAGAAAAAGGGCAAAGGGAAGAAGAAAGGGAACTTCAAGAAGAACAACAAACAAGTTGCTGCTCAGGAGAAGAAACCCAAGTCTGGACCTAAGCCTGAAACTGAGTGCTTCTACTGCAAGCAGACTGGTCACTGGAAGCGGAACTGCCCCAAGTATTTGGCGGATAAGAAGGATGCAAAGTGAACAAAGGTATATGTGATATACATGTTATTGATGTGTACCTTACTAATGCTCGCAGTAGCACCTGGGTATTTGATACTGGTTCTGTTGCTAACATTTGCAACTCGAAACAGGGGCTACGGATCAAGCGAAGATTGGCTAAGGACGAGGTGACGATGCGCGTGGGAAATGGTTCCAAAGTCGATGTGATCGCGGTCGGCACACTACCTCTACATCTACCTTCAGGATTAGTATTAGACCTAAATAATTATTATTTGGTGCCAGCGTTGAGCATGAACATTATATCTGGATCTTGTTTGATGCGAGACAGTTATTCATTTAAATTGGAGAATAATGGTTGTTCTATTTATATGAGTAATATCTTTTATGGTCATGCACCCTTGAAGAGTGGTCCATTTTTGATGAATCTCGATAGTGGTGATACACATATTCATAATGTTGAAATCAAAAGATGCAGAGTTGATAATGATAGTGCAACTTATTTGTGGCACTGCCGTTTAGGTCATATCGGTATAAAGTGCATGAAGAAACTCCATACTGATGGACTTTTGGAACCACTTGATTATGAATCACTTGGTACTTGCGAACCGTGCCTCATGGGTAAGATGACTAAAACACCGTTCTCCGGTACTATGGAGAGAGCAATGGATTTGTTGGAAATCATACATACAGATGTATGTGGTCCAATGAATGTTGAGGCTCGTGGCGGATATCGTTATTTTCTCACCTTCATAGATGATTTAAGCAGATACGGGTATATCTACTTAATGAAACATAAGTCTGAAACATTTGAAAAGTTCAAAGAATTTCAGAGTGAAGTTGAAAATCATCGTAACAAGAAAATAAAGTTTCTATGATCTGATCGTGGAGGAAATATTTGAGTTACGAGTTTGGTCTACATTTGAAACGATGCGGAATAGTTTCGCAACTCACGCCACCCGGAACACCACAGCGTAATGGTGTGTCTGAATGTCGTAATCGTACTTTATTGGATATGGCGCGATCTATGATGTCTCTTACTGATTTACCGTTATCATTTTGGGGTTATGCTTTAGAGACGGCTGCATTCACGTTAAATAGGACACCATTGAAATCCGTTGAGACGACGCCTTATGAACTATGGTTTGGCAAGAAACCAAAGTTGTCGTTTCTGAAAGTTTGGGGCTGCGATGCTTATGTGAAAAAGCTTCAACCTGATAAGCTCGAACCCAAATCGGAGAAATGTGTCTTCATAGGATACCCGAAGGAGATTGTTGGGTACACCTTCTATCACAGATCCGAAGGCAAGACTTTTTTTGCTAAATTCGGAGTTTTTATAGAGAAGTAGTTTCTCTCAAAAGATGTGAGTGGGAGGAAAGTAGAACTTGATGAGGTAACTGTGCCTGCTCCCTTATTGGAAAGTAGTACATCACAGAAACCGGTTTCTGTGACACCTACACCAATTAGTGAGGAAGCTAATGATGATGATCATGAAACTTAAAAACAAGTTACTACTGAACCTCGTAGATCAACCAGAGTAAGATCCACACCAGAGTGGTACGGTAATCCTGTTCTGGAAGTCATGCTACTAGATCATGATGAACCTACGAACTATGAAGAAGCGATGGTGAGCCCAGATTCCACAAAATGGCTTGAAGCCATGAAATCTGAGATGGGATCCATGTATGAGAACAAAGTATGGACTTTGGTTGACTTGCCCAATGATCGGCAAGCAATTGAGAATAAATGGATCTTCAAGAAGAAGACTGACGCTGATGGTAATGTTACTGTCTACAAAGCTCGACTTGTCGCAAAAGGTTTTCGACAAGTTCAAGGGATTGACTACGATGAGACCTTCTCACCCGTAGCGATGCTTAAGTCTGTCCGAATCATGTTAGCAATTGCCGCATTTTATGATTATGAAATTTGGCAGATGGATGTCAAAACTGCATTCCTGAATGGATTTCTGGAAGAAGAGTTGTATATGATGCAGCCGGAAGGTTTTGTCGATCCAAAGGGAGCTAACAAAGTGTGCAAGCTCCAGCGATCCATTTATGGACTGGTGCAAGCCTCTCGGAGTTGGAATAAACGCTTTGATAGTGTGATTAAAGCATTTGGTTTTGTACAGACTTTTGGAGAAGCCTGTATTTACAAGAAAGTGAGTGGGAGCTCTGTAGCATTTCTGATATTATATGTGGATGACATATTATTGATTGGAAATGATATAGAATTTCTGAATAGCATAAAAGGATACTTGAATAAGAGTTTTTCAATGAAATACCTCGGTGAAGCTGCTTACATATTGGGCATTAAGATCTATAGAGATAGATCAAGACGCTTAATTGGACTTTCACAAAGCACATACCTTGATAAGGTTTTGAAGAAGTTCAAAATGGATCAAGCAAAGAAAGGGTTCTTGCCTGTGTTACGAGGTGTAAAATTGAGTAAGACTCAATGTCCGACCACCGCAGAAGATAGAGAGAAAATGAAAGATGTTCCCTATGCTTCAGCCATAGGCTCTATCATGTATGCAATGCTGTGTACCAGACCTGATGTGTGCCTTGCTATAAGTCTAGCAGGGAGGTACCAAAGTAATCCAGGAGTGGATCACTGGACAGCGGTCAAGAACATCCTGAAATACCTGAAAAGGACTAAGGATATGTTTCTCATATATGGAGGTGACTAAGAGCTCATCGTAAATGGTTACGTTGATGCAAGCTTTGACACTGATCCGGATGATTCTAAATCGCAAACCGGATACGTGTTTTTACTGAATGGTGGAGCTTTCAGTTGATGCAGTTCTAAACAAAGCATCATGGCGGGATCTACATGTGAAGCAGAGTACATAGCTGCTTCAGAAGCAGCAAATGAAGGAGTCTGGATGAAGGAGTTCATATCCGATCTAGGTGTCATACCTAGTGCATCGGGTCCAATGAAAATCTTTTGTGACAATACTGGTGCAATTGCCTTGGCAAAGGAATCCAGATTTCACAAGAGAACCAAGCACATCAAGAGACGCTTCAATTCCATTCGGGATTTAGTCCAAGTGGGAGACATAGAAATTTGCAAGATACATACGGATCTGAATATTGCAGACCCGCTGACTAAGCCTCTTCCACGAGCAAAACATGATCAGCACCAAGGCTCCATGGGTGTTAGAATCATTACTGTGTAATCTAGATTATTGACTCTAGTGCAAGTGGGAGACTGAAGGAAATATGCCCCAGAGGAAATAATAAAGTTATTATTTATTTCCTTATATCATGATAAATGTTTATTATTCATGCTAGAATTGTATTAACCGGAAACATAATACATGTGTGAATACATAGACAAACATAGTGTCACTAGTATGCCTCTACTTGACTAGCTCGTTGATCAAAGATGGTTATGTTTCCTAACCATAGACATGAGTTGTGACTTGACCCTTTTTCGTTAGCTTAGCACTTGATCGTTTAGTTTGTTGCTATTGCTTTCTTCATGACTTATACATGTTCCTATGACTATGATATTATGCAACTCCCATTTACCGGAGGAACACTTTGTGTGCTACCGAACGTCACAACATAACTGGGTGATTATAAAGGTGCTCTATAGGTGTCTCCGAAGGTACTTGTTGGGTTGGCATATTTCGAGATTAGGATTTGTCACTCCGATTGTCGAAGAGGTATCTCTGGGCCCTCTCGGTAATGCACATCACATAAGCCTTGCAAGCATTGCAACTAATAAGTTAGTTGTGGGATGATGTATTACGGAACGAGTAAAGAGACTTGCCGGTAACGAGATTGAACTAGGTATTGAGATACCAACGATCAAATCTCAGGCAAGTAACATACCGATGACAAAGGGAACAACGTATGTTGTTATGTGGTCTGACCGATAAAAGATCTTCGTAGAATATGTGGGAGCCAATATGAGAATCCAGGTTCTGCTATTGGTTATTGACCGGAGACGTGTCTCGGTCATGTCTACATTGTTCTCGAACCTGTAGGGTCCGCACGCTTAACGTTATGATGATAGTTTCATTATGAGTTTATATATTTTGATGTACCGAAGGTTGTTCGGAGTCCCGGATATGATCACGGACATGACGAGGAGTCTCGAAATGGTCAAGACATAAAGATCGATATATTGGAAGGCTATATTCGGACACCGGAAGTGTTTCGGGTGATTTCGGAGAAAACCGGAGTGCCGGAAGGGTTACCGGAACCCCCCGGGGAAGTATTGGGCCTTAGTGGGCCCGAGGGGAGAGAGAGGGCAGCAGCCCAGGAGGTGGCGCGCCCCCTCCCATGGGGAGTCTGAATTGGACTAGGGGAGGGGGGCGTGGCCCCTCTTTCCCTCTCCCTCTCTTTCCTTCCTCCTTCCCTCTTCCTAGTTGGACTAGGAAAGGGGAGTCCTACTCCTACTAGGAGGAGGACTCCCCCCTCCTTGGCGCGCCTCAAGGGCCGGCCGGCCTCCCCCCTTGCTCCTTTATATACAAGGGCAGGGGGCACCTCTAGACACACAAGTTGATCTTCGTGATCGTTCTCTTAGCCGTGTGCGGTGCCCCCCTCCACCATAATCCTCGATAATATTGTAGCGGTGCTTAGGCAAAGCCCCGCGACGGTAGAACATCAAGATCGTCACCACCCCCCGACACTTTGCTGGATCGAAGTCCGGGGATCATCATCGAGCTGAACGTGTGCTAGAACTCGAAGGTGCCGTAGTTTTGGTGCTTGATCGGTCGGGCCGTGAAGACGTACGGCTACATCAACCACGTTGTGCTAATGCTTTCGCTTCCGGTCTACGAGGGTACGTAGACAACACTCTCCCCTCTCATTGCTATGCATCACCATGATCTTGCGTGTGCGTAGGATTTTTTTTGAAATTACTACGTTCCCCAACACTAAAGATATACCTTCAAGCACTAACCTCCCCGGCAACGGCGCCAGAAAAGAGCTTGATGTCTACTACACAACCTTCTTCTTGTAGACGTTGTTGGGCCTCCAAGTGCAGAGGTTTGTAGGACAGTAGCAAATTTCCCTCAAGTGGATGACCTAAGGTTTATCAATCCGTAGGAGGCGTAGGATGAAGATGGTCTCTCTCAGGCAACCCTGCAACCAAATAACAAAGAGTCTCTTGTGTCCCCAACACACCCAATACAATGGTAAATTGTATAGGTGCACTAGTTCAGAGAAGAGATGGTGATACAAGTGGTATATGGATGGTAGATAATAGTTTTCGTAATCTGAAAATATAAAAACAGCAAGGTAACTAATGATAAAAGTGAGCGTAAAACGGTATTGCAATGCGTTGAAATAAGGCCTAGGGTTCATACTTTCGCTAGTGCAAGTTCCATCAACAATAATAACATAATTGGATCACATAACTATCCCTCAACATGCAACAAAGAGTCACTCCAAAGTCACTAATAGCGGAGAACAAACGAAGAGATTATGGTAGGGTATGAAACCACCTCAAAGTTATTCTTTCCAATCAATCCGTTGGGCTATTCCTATAAGTGTCACAAACAGCCCTGGAGTTCATACTAGAATGACACCTTAAGACACAAATCAACCAAAACCCTAATGTCACCTAGATACTCCAATGTCACCTCAAGTATCCGTGGGTATGATTATACGACATGCACCACACAATCTCAGATTCATCTATTCAACCAGCACATAGAACCTCAAAGAGTGCCCCAAAGTTTCTACCGAGAATCATGACGAAAACATGTGCCAACCCCTATGCATAGGTTCATGGGCGGAACCCGCAAGTTGATCACCAAAACATACATCAAGTGAATCACGTGATATCCCATTGTCACCACAGATATGCACGGCAAGACATACATCAAGTGTTCTCAAATCTTTAAAGACTCAATCCGATAAGATAACTTCAAAGGGGAAACTCAATCCATTACAAGAGAGAGAGGGGAAGGAGAAACATCATAGGATCCAAATATAATAGCAAAGCTCGCGATACATCAAGATCGTATGACCTCAAGAACACGAGAGGGAGAGAGAGATCAAACACATAGCTACTGGTACATACCCTCAGCCCCGAGGGAGAACTACTCCCTCCTCGTCATGGAGAGCACCGGGATGATGAAGATGGCCACCGGAGAGGGATTGCCCCCTCCGGCAGGGTGCCGGAACGGGTCTAGATTGGTTTTCGGTGGCTACGGAGGCTTCTGGCGGCAGAACTCCCGATCTATTGTGCTCCCTGGTAGTTTTAGGGTATATGGAGATATATAGGCGGAGAAGTACGCCAGGGGGCCACAAGGGTGGAGGGCGCGTGTAACCCCCTCGATGCGGCTATATCTCCTATGTGTCGAAGCACGACTTAGAGGCATAACCGCATTGAAAGCAATGCCGCAAGTAAGGTAATCTTCACAACAACCCATGTAAATAGATAATAGGGGAAAAAGGTACATAGTTGGCTTACACTCGCCACGTCACACAAATACATGAATAACATTACAATCATCCAATACACTCATGGTCTGACTACGGTACCAAAATAAAAGATCAACCCCAACATGCGACACGGTCCCGATCGCCCCAACTGGGCACCACTATGGATCATCAGGGAAAGACACATAGTAACACATGAGTCTTCGTCGAACTCCCACTTGAGCTCAAGCGCACCATCTGGAACGGAATCATCGGTCCCTGCATCTGGTTTCGAAGTAAACTGTGAGCCACGGGGACTCAGCAATCTCGCACCCTCGTGATCAAGACTATTTAAGCTTATAGGTAAGGTAAGGTAATATGTGGAGCTGTAGCAAGCGACTAGCATATATGGTGGCTAACCTGTTCGCAAAAGAGAGCGAGAAGAGAAGGCAAAGCACGAACGAAGAACTATAGAACAACCTACGGCAAACATTACTCCAACACCGTGTTCACTTCCCGGAATCCACCGAGAAGAGACCATCACGGTTACACACGCAGTTGATTCATTTTAATTAAGTTAAGGTTCAAGTTATCTACAATCGGACATTAACAAATTCCCATCTGCCCATAACCGCGGGCACGGCTTTCGAAAGTTCAAATCCCTGCAGGGGAGTGCCAACTTAGCCCATCACAAGCCCTCACACTCAACGAAGGATATTCCTTCTCCCGAGACATTCTGATCAGACTCGGCATCCCGGTTCTACAACACAACTTCGACAATGGTAAAACAAGTCCAGCAACACCGCCCGAATGTGCCAAAAAATCCCGATAGGAGCTGCACATATCTCGTTCTCAGGGCACACTCAGATGAGCGCTCCATACAACTAAAACCAAACCTCGAGTTTCCCCGAGGGGGCGCTGCACAGGGCTCTAGTTTGGACCAACACTCAGAGGAGCACTGGCCCGGGGGGGTTTAAATAAGATGACCCTCGGGCTCCGGAACCCAAGGGAAAAAGAGGCTAGGTGGAAAATAGTAAAACCAAGGTTGGGCATTGCTGGAGGAGTTTTATTCAAGGCGAACTGTCAAGGGGTTCCCATTATCACCCAACCGCGTAAGGAAAGCAAAATCCGGGAACATAACGCCGATATGACGGAAACTAGGGCGGCAAGAGTGGAACAAAACACTAGGCAAAAGGCCGAGCCTTCCACCCTTTACCAAATATATAGATGCATTAAGATAACAAGATAATATGGTGATATCCCCACAATAAACAATGTTCCAACAAGGAACGATCTCCAATCTTCACCTGCAACTAGCAACGCTATAAGAGGGGCTGCACAAAGCGGTAACATAGCCAATCAATGGTTTGCTAGGACATGGTGGGTTAGAGGTTTGACATGGCAATTTGGGAGGCATGATAAGCAAGTGGTAGGCATCATAGCATAGGCATAGCAAAAGAGCGAGCATCTAGCAAGCAAAGATAGAAGTGATTTCGAGGGTATGATCATCTTGCCTGCAAAGTTGTCAGAGTTGACTTGGTCCTCGTAAGCAAACTCAACAGGCTCCTTGTTAGCGAACTCGTCTCCCGGCTCTACCCAAACAAGAAAAACAAGCAAAAGGAACACAATCAACCACGTGCAAAGCTCGAACAACATGATGCAAACATGGTATGCTATGCGGGATGCGATATGTGATGCATATGCAAGATTTGACAAGGAATGATTGAACCTGGCCTCAACTTGGAAATCCAAGAGTGCCACTGGAAAGTTGAGGTGATTTCGGTTGAAATCGATACAAAGATCACCGGAATCGGATGCACGGTTTGGAAATGGCAAGCAAAACAAATATGGTACCGGTCTGCGATAAACAGCTAGTAGCCATCTAAATGCATCAAGATAATTATGCTACAACACTCAAACATGACAACAAAATACATGGCAGGGATCCACTCATGATGCTTGACAAAAGATGAACACTGAGCTATGACCAATTCATCCATTAACAGGTTCAAACAAGCATGGCAAAAATGCAAACAATAACAGGTTTCAAACTTAGTGAAATTAACACAAGTCTGGAATTTAACAACAGGAAGCACACTTTGGAGCATGAAACCTATATGCTACAGGGACTTAACATGGCAAAGCAAAGCATGACATGAAGCTACTCAAAGCACTTAACAAAAGTCCCTTAGTGACCTTGAGCCAAAAGGGAACAGAAAATAGAATTGCGAGCATGTGAACATGGCAAAAACATAATCAGATTACGGACTTAGTGAAAAACTGGAACATGCAAATCTGTTAACGAGTAGACATGTTCACGAGCTCGATGCACTCACTACGAAGCATGGCATGACAAACTAAGCATACACTCATCAAGAATACATATCATACAAGCTAGACATGGCAAGAACAACAACATAGCATGTACGGATCAACAACAACATCCTCGGCAAAATCGCTAACAAGTCAACAATCTGTCAGGAATCACAAAATAGCAAAAGTAGAGCTCGATTGACTCGAGCTAGGGTGCTCCATAATTGCAAACAAAGACATGGATGGATAGAGCACCACAATATTAACAAATCATCCTTACTTATCATCCTCAAAAGAGGCACGGATCACTAGGAAACTACATGAACATATGGCATATTGACAAAATCAGATTAAATGATGTACACTCTGAGACGAACATTTTGATATGCTACACGCCCAAAACGGAGCTACGGATGCGGAGTTATGACATGATGAAAAACACAAATAAATTAGGGTTTCGGGGGAAAGTCAACCCTTCGGATTTTTCCAGATCTAAGAACACTGTAGCTGCACACGTCCCGATGTTCGCCGGCGTTCGTAGATCACTGGAGTCGGTGGGAAAGAGGGACGGCGATGTGCTCCCGGGCCAGATCTCGCCAGATCCGGCCGGCGGGGAGCCGCAGCGGCGGAGGCGCGGGCCGGCCGCGACGAAGCTCGGCTCTGGCTGGCAAGGTGTGAGGCGGCCGCCGGCGATGGCGCGTGGCGGCGCGCCGCAGAGGAAGATGGTGGCGGCGCGAAGGAAGCGGCGCAGGCGAGGACGCGGGCCGGGAGGGCCTCGCCTGGGCCCCGGCGGGCCGACGCAGGCGACTCGCGGGGAAGTGGTCACGGCGATCTCGGCGAATAGGGAGGCTCCACGTGGTGCAGGCGGGTGGACCGGACACGTCCGTCCGGCGAAAATTCGTCCGGTGGCGCGAGGGGATGGGGAGGTTAGGGTTTCGTCCGGATTTGGAATGGGAGGACCTTTTTATAGGTAGGAGGAGCTAGGAGGCTCCAAATTGAGCATGGTTTTAGGCCACGCGATCGTGATCGAACGCTCTAGATGATGGAGAGGGTTTTGATCCAAATTGGAAGGGTGTTGGGCTGCAACACACACGAGGCCTTCTCGGTCCCTCGGTTAACCGTTGGTGTATCAAACGAAGTCCAAATGGCACGAAACTTGACAGGCGGTCTACCAGTGGTAAACCAAGGCCGCTTGGCTAGTCTCGGTCCAATCCGGAAATGTTTAACCCCCGCACACGAAAATAAGTAGAAAGGACCACCGGAGGAGATAGGAGCGCCGGAATGCAAAATGGACAACGGGGAAAATGCTCGGATGCATGAGACGAACACGTATGCAAATGCAATGCACATGATGACATGATATGAGATGCATGACAACGACAACGACACACGGAGACAAAAACCCGAACCCGAGGAAATAAAATAACTTAGCGCCGGAAACGGCAAGAGTTGGAGTACATATAGGGTAAATTACATCCGGGGTGTTACAACACTCCACCACTACGAAAGGATCTCGTCCCGAGATCTAGGACTGGAAAAACGCCGGGTACTCAGAACGGAGGTGATCCTCGCGTTCCCAGGTGGCTTCACGGTCGGAATGGTGTGACCACTTGACTTTGAGGAATTTGATTGACTTATTGCGAGTCTTGCGTTCAGTCTCTTCAACAATAGCAACTGGGTGCTCACGATAAGAAAGGTCTTCTTGGAGATCATTGTCTTCGAAGTTGACGGTGCGGTCAGGGGTCTTGAAGCACTTGCGGAGCTGAGAGACATGGAACACGTCGTGCACATTTGCAAAGTTTGAAGGAAGCTCGAGTTGATAGGCGAGATCGCCTCTCTTGCTGACGATCTTGAAATGACCCACGTATCTAGGGGCAAGCTTCCCTTTGATACCGAAGCGACGAGTACCTTTCACTGGAGAGACGCGGAGGTAAACATGGTCTCCGTTCTCGAAAGCCAAATAACGATGCTTACTTTCATAGTAGCTCTTCTGGCGCGAATGCGCTGCTTTGAGGTTATCACGAATGACCTTGCACATTTCCTCTGCCTCTGTGATCAAGTCATTTCCAAGAAGTTGACGTTCACCGGTCTCTGACCAGTTAAGAGGAGTACGACACTTCCTGCCATAGAGAATTTCAAATGGGGCCTTGCTCGAACTTGCTTGAAAACTGTTGTTGTAGGAGAATTCGGCATATGGAAGACAATCTTCCCACTTCATACCGAAGGAGATAACGCAAGCCCTGAGCATATCTTCGAGAATCTGATTGACACGCTCAACTTGACCGCTAGTTTGAGGATGGAAAGCTGTGCTGAAGCGGATGTTGGTGCCCATGGCCTTCTGAAAAGAATCCCAAAACTTGGAGGTAAAGATGCTACCACGGTCTGAAGAAATCAACTGTGGAATGCTGTGCAGAGAGACAATCCGAGAGGTATAAAGCTCCGCCAATTGAGCTGCAGTGATAGACTCTTTGATAGGCAGAAAGTGAGCCACTTTAGTGAGTTTGTCGATGACAACGAATATAGCATCATTGCCATGCTTGGACTTTGGAAACCCAGTCACGAAGTCCATCTCAATGTGGTCAAACTTCCATTCTGGAATGGCAAGAGGTTGGAGGAGACCAGCTGGTTGTTGGTGTTCTGCCTTCACCCTTCTGCAGACATCACATTCATTCATGAACTGAGCAATCTCGCGCTTCATTCGAGTCCACCAATAAGCTTGCTTGAGGTCCTGGTACATCTTCGTACTCCCAGGGTGGATGGAGAGGAGTGAATTGTGAGCCTCGTTCATAATAACTTTATGAAGGTCACCTTTAGGCACAACAATACGATCCTCGAAGAAGAGAGTATCCTTGTCATCAAGGCGATAGCACTTGTACTTGGGTTGACTCTTGGCAATCCCAATCTTCACCTTCTTCACCATAGCATCAAGAAGTTGAGCCTCGCGAATCTGATCTTCCAAAGTAGGAGAGACTTGAAGGTTGGCGAGGAAACCTTGAAGAACAACTTGCAGATTGAGTTTGCGGAAATCTTCACAAAGCTCGGGTTGGTAAGGCTTGATAATCGGACTGTTGCAGTAAGCCTTCCTGCTCAAAGCGTCAGCAATCACATTGGCCTTGCCTGGAGTATACTCGATACTCAGATTATACTCTTGAATCATTTCGACCCAACGAGTCTGCCTGAGGTTGAGATTAGGCTGAGTGAAGATGTACTTGAGACTCTTGTGGTCAGTGAAGATGTCCACTTTTCTTCCCAATAAGAGATGTCTCCAAGTAAAAAGAGCATGCACAACTGCTGCCAACTCGAGGTCATGAGTGGGGTAGTTATTCTCATTGGGCTTCAACTGGCGAGAGGTATAAGCCACAACTTTCTTCTCTTGCATCAACACTACACCAAGACCTTGAAGAGAGGCAACACAGAAGACCTCGAACGGTTTGGATTCATCAGGAGGAGTCAGAACTGGAGCAGTGACCAATTTCTCTTTCAAGGTTTTGAAAGCGATGTCACATTCCAGAGACCAAACGTACTTGACATGCTTCTGGAGAAGGTTTGAAAGAGGCTTCGCGATCTTTGAAAAGTTCTCAACGAACCTTCGACAGTAGCTTGCGAGACCGAGGAAGCTGCGGAGTTGCTTCACGTTCTGAGGTGGTTCCCAATTCACAATTGCAGACACCTTCTCAGGATTCACCGCTATACCCTTGGAAGAGATGATATGTCCAAAATAGAGAACCTCATCAAGCCAAAACTCGCACTTTGAGAACTTGGCGTAGAACTGATGTTCCCTGAGCTTATCGAGCACCAAACGCAAGTGCTTGCCATGATCTTGCTTGTTCTTCGAAAAGACCAGAATGTCATCAAGGTAGACCAAGACAAAGTCATTTGTGTAGGCGTTGAAGATGAAGTTCATCAAGCGAGAGAAAGTCGGCGGAGCGTTGAAGAGGCCAAAATACATGACAATGTATTCATATGAACCATAGCTTGTTCTGAAAGCCGTCTTGGGAATATCTTGCTCACGGATATGAATCTGGTGATAGCCCATACGGAGATCAGGCTTGGATAATACTTGAGCACCTTTGAGTTGTTCGAACAGCTCATTAATGTTGGGAAGTGGGTACTTGTTCTTGATAGTCTTCTTGTTCAGTGGACGGTAGTCAACACAAAGTCGGTCCGTTCCATCCTTCTTCTTCACAAAAAGAACTCCACAACCCCACGGAGAAGAACTAGGTCAGATGAGACCCATTCGCTCTTGATTATCGAGTTGCTTCTTCAGCTCCTTCAACTCTTCAGGTCCAAGCTTGTATGGACGTTTGCAAACAGGTTCCATGCGAGGTTCAAGATCGATGACGAATTCAACTGGCCGGTGCGCAGGCATTCCTGGAAGCTCTTCTGGAAAGACGTCTTGATATTCACAAACGACTAGAATTTGAGAGATGGCATCTAGTTCACCCTTCTCATTGAGAGAAAACAGACGGATGGTATCATCACGAGCGGCAAAGACAATTACATCCTCAGACGAATGAGTCAATTGAATCTGCCTGGCTGCACAATCAAGCTGAGCCTTGTGCTTAGAAAGCCAATCCATTCCGAGAATAAGATCAATATCCGAGTCGCCCAGAACAATAGGAGAAGCTAGAAATTTGTAGTCACCCAACATGATAGTAACATCCGGGACGCAAATATTAGCTGTTGTCGGTGTCAAAACCGGCGGATCTTGGCTAGGGGGTCCCGAACTGTGCGTCAAGGCCGGATGGTAACAGGAGACAAGGGACAAGATGTTTTTTACCCAGGTTCGGGCCCTCTCGATGGAGGTAATACCCTACTCCTGCTTGATTAGTATTGATGATATGGGTAGTAGAAGAGTAGATCTACCACGAGATCAAGGAGGCTAAACCCTAGAAGCTAGCCTATGGTATGATTGTTGTGTATGGAGTTGATTGCCTACGGACTACAACCCTCCGGTTTATATAGACACCGGATAGGGTTAGGGTTACACAGAGTCGGTTACAATGGTAGGAGATCTTGAATATCCGCATCGCCAATCTTGCCTTCCACGCCAAGGAAAGTCCCATCCGGACACGGGACGAAGTCTTCAATCTTGTATCTTCATAGTCCAGGAGTCTGGCTAAAGGTATAGTCCCGGCTACCCGAACACCCCCTAATCCAGGACTCCCTCAGTAGCCCCTGAACCAGGCTTCAATGACGAAGAGTCCGGCGCGCAAATTGTCTTCGGCATTGCAAGGCGGGTTCCTCCTCCAAGTCCTTCATAGAAGATTGTAGACACCAAGAGTAGTGTCCGGATCTGCAAAATAAGCTTCCACATATTTCCATAGAGAGAATAATATTAACACAAATCAAATCTGCTGACGTATTCCGCAGTGCGTCATCACACTACAGCCAAGTCCTTTACTCGAATCATTTTCACTTTTCCACCTCAACGCGTTTTGCGAGGCGGTTTCCTTGGCACGTCTTGTCAAAGAAGAGATCGTGTGCCCGCCTTTTACGGGATTCTCATCAATACGGACGTGGGTAACCCAATCGTGCCCGTTAGCATGTTTTCTCGATTAAAAGCGAGTCCTAAACGGTTACGGGGAGGGCTCCTGGTATTCAACCTCTTATAAAGAGACCAAGGCCTTACTCCTTTTTCCAATCTCAAACGAGTTTGCCCGTCACCTCGAGTTCCAACACCCTAGGCTCCAGATTCCAGGCGCTTCGGACCTTCGACAATGTCCGTTCCGACCTTCAAGGCCGATGGATGCCCTCCTCCGTCACGGAGGAGGACGTACTAAAGTTGAGAGAGGCTAAGTTCTTGACCGCCGAAATTTCGCATAGGTTGCCTGCTCAAAGGCAGGCTATTCCCAGTCCCCAGCCCGGTGAGAGTGTAGTGTTCATGTCTCACTTCCTTCAGGGGTTAGGCTTCCCGATGGATCCCTTCGTGAGGGGGCTGCTGTTTTATTACGGGCTGGAATTTCATGACTTAGCTTCGGAGTCCATCCTCCACATTTCCTCATTCATCGTTGTGTGCGAAGCGTTCCTCCGTGTCACTCCTCACTTTGGATTATGGCTCAAGACTTTTGGAGTGGAGCCGATGATGATCGAGGGACGGCACGTAGAGTGCGGAGGCACTGTCATAAGTAAGAATGCTGATGCTCCATGGCCCGAGGGCTCCTTTAAAGAGGAGCTCGGCTTGTGGCAACGAGAATGGTTCTATATCACTGCTCCCAGGAGCGCCAAGTGGGTGGCGCCTCCTGCCTTTCGCTCGGGTCCCCCATCACGGCTAGCGTCATGGGTCAACAAAGGATTAGATTGGGGGTTATCCAAAGACGTGCCCTTGTTGCAGGGCCGCATCAGGGATCTCTTAGAAAGAGACCTCAACCTAGTCAAGGTGACGCAGGTCATGCTGATTCGCCGAACACTGCCCGAAAAACGTCGCTCCCTTCGTCTGTGGGAGTTTAATCCACAGGGACCACGAGCTCTCCATCATTTTATGGGCGCAACGCCCGTGGAGATGTATAAACTGTTCTTCGGATCACAAATGATGTGTCTAGATTTGACCGAGGACGCAGGCCTAAGCTGCAATCGCCCAGATACCGAAGTAAGTAACCTTGTGCCCGGACCTACTATCCATATAATCGTCATAAACTTGCCCCTAAAAGAGATGTCCTTTTAAACAGGAGTGGATAGAGAAGGCAAAGCTGATCAGGTGTCCGGCTCCCCTTCCCGAAACCAGGCCGGATCCCATGCTTGTCAGGATGTTGAAGATAATGCCTTTGGAGGGAAGTAAGGGGAAGGACAAGGGAACTATGGCCTCCTAGAAGGAGGCTGCTCCGAAGGGAGGAACCGACAATTCCTCTCCCAAGGGGAAGAAGAGGGCCGCCTCTGACGACCCGGAGACCATGGCCCCGAAGGGGGGAGAAAATCCTCGTCAGAGGGTCCGACACCGGGGAGTTCCTCGGCCGAACTACGCCCTCAAAGGGATCAGCCCTCCAGCGAGCCATAAGTAGAGAGAGGTTTTCCTTTTGAGGGATGAAAGAAATCCTTGATTTATATCTAAGAAGATTAACCGAAATTTTACCTTGTAGCTCGGACCTCAGCCCTTCTCAGCAGAGCTCGTCTTCGGGGGATCTTCTTCCAGAGATGATGGAGAGCGGGACGCCTCCCCCTACCGTACCGCCTAGCGAGGCGGGCGACCCTGAGGTGTCATCGCGGAGGGTTTCTCTGAATCCGGCAGGGGCGGAAGATAGCTATGTGGCCCCCCAAGGCTCTCCGCGTGCGGCCTTCGAAAGAGGCCATAGGACAAGTCCGGCACCGTCTGGTGCTCGGCCGGAGGAGCTAAAGATTCTGCTGGGGCGAGCTTCTATCTCAGAGGAGCACCGTGCGTTGATGGGCACGGTGATTGAAAGGATTTCATCCGCAGAAAGCGGATTGCATGAGGCCGTCAAAAGTTTACTGACGGGTTTTGAGGTACGTTAGATAGTGTACACTTTTGTCAGTTGCGCATAAGTAAGATGCGCTCGGTGTGGATAGTAGCCCCTGAGACTCTACGCGTTGTCAAGAAATGACGGCACGCAGAGGATCAGATTCCCAGGTCTAAGATGTCGCCTTCGAATGTAGGTGGCGAGGTGTCCGGAATCTAGCCGAACTGATGATGTAGCCGAACTAAAGCGGCAACTGGACGTGGCAGATGCCGACATCGCGCTTGTCAACAAGCGGCTTGATGAGGCTCAAGGTATGTAATTCTTCGGGCGGCATCAGGTAAGAGGAGCTTCATGCCAGTGTCTTACAATGTGTGTGCTTGACGCAGATGGTACGGCCGCCGTGGAGAATCTTAGGGCAGAACTTGCCCGAGCTAAGGAGCAAGCCAGAAAAAGCGATGCGACTGCCGAGAAGGCCCTTGAAGAGCTGAGAGCCGAACAGGCTGCTCACTGCCGAAGCAAAGAAGAGATGGCCGAGATGGCCGAGAAGTTAAAGAGCGCTGCAGACCGTTGCAAACTTCCTGAGAAAGAAGACCGGGCGAGACAGACGGACTTAGAGAAGGCCGTTGCCGATGCCAAGGACGCTCGCTCTGCGATGAGAGCTGCGAAGGAGGAGCTGCGTCAGGCCGAACAGATTGTGGCTGGAAAGCCCTTTATGCTGCGAAGGAAATTTTGTGATCCGAAGTTTGCTCCGTTGGACCGGATGTGGAGTGTGGAGGATACCTATCTGGACTTGTGTCACAGCCCTAGATTTGGTTGTAACCAGTTGAACAAGCATTCATGCATCATGTATATATTTATGAAAGTTGAATTGGGGAAAGTGGGAAGCCTCAGAAGTCTTTTACAAAAATGATCAACAATAAAAAATTGTTGCAAATAAACCCAAGAAAATGTTCCTGTCAAGCTATAAAAATATTGGCAAGAGGTAAAACTCAAACCAATATTTTTGGAGTCTCAGAAATATTTATTTTGGGCCTTTGAATTAATTCAATAACTATTTGCATTGGATATATATTCTTAATATAATTAATATATGTCCAATAATTCTGGAACATTTTATGTGGTTTTGTATATATTAGTTCTAGCCACATAATTATTTTCAGGATTTTATAAAATGGTTTGGTGTTAAAACTAAAACCAAAACAAATTGCAGAAAAGAAATTAAAAACAGAAACAGAGAGAGAGAGAGCTAACTAGACTTACATCTGCAGCCCACCTGGCGGCCCAAGTGGCCGGCCCAGCCCACCGCCGCCTCCTTCCCTGTCGCCTTCCTCCTCGCGCCTGTAGGCAGAGGGCGTGTGCCCGCGGCGCGCCGGCACGCGCCAGCCACCTCCTGCCTGCTTGCTCGCTGCTGGAGACAGCCCCGAGCGCCACGCACTCCCCCTCGACCGCCCCGTACCCCTCTCATTCTCCCGTGCCCATTCCCCTCCTCTCCCTCGCTCTCTCGCACGACGCCCGAGGACCACCGTCACTGCCATTCGCCTTTGCCGCGGCCACCAGCATCCCCATGCCAAGCCAGCTAGGCCACGAGCTCCGCCTCATCTGCCTCTTCCTCCTCGTCGAGTTGTGCAACACCGGACGCCCCGAGCGCCTCCACGCCGTCGTCTTCAACCTCCCGACGCCGGAGATCTCCATCGCCGCCCCGCTTGCTCCGGCCTCTCCCCGAAGCCACTGACCAACCCTGCAGAACCGCTGTGAGCTCCTACGCCCCTTGCCCCTCTCCCCGTCGACGCGTTCTTCCTCTAGCCCCGATCCCCAACCGTGACCGAAGTATCTCGCCTACGCCATGGCCACACCCACGCAAGCTCGCAACCAAGCGCTCCACCGTGCTCAACACGTTCCCAGGAGTCGACCGCGACCACCCGCGGCTCCTGCCGTTCCCTGCATCGCCTAACCCATTGTTGGCCGAACTCCGGCCGCCGCGAAGCTCGACATCGCCGTCGTTTCGGACCACCCCGAGCCCAAACACCACTACCACTGGACGCAGACGAGTCTCCTCGTCACGTAGAGCCTCTCCGCCGTGCAAATGGTCACCTGTGGGCGATTCCCAAGCCGCACCGCCATCTCGGCCCTCGCCGGTGGCTAAACGCCGGCGGATTGACCGCTTTGACCGGCAGGGTTGACCCCGCTGGCCCGGGTAGACCCCGTTTTGACCTCCCCTAGGTCCTGACGTGTGGGCCCAGGCCCCTGTTTAATTACTGTTAGTTTAATTAGTGTTAATTAACTTAGTTAACCCACTGACTGGTTGACATGTGGGCCCAGCCCTGCTGACATTTTAGTTAGTGTTAGCTTAGGGCTAATTAACTCAGTCAATTAGCTGAGTCACTGACCTGCAGGTCCCAGGGGTCAGTTTGACCTGGACCACGCCCGTTGACCGCTGACATCATAGTGATGTCATGCTGACGCAGTAACACATTTTCTGGATTTATTCTTATATAGGAAATTCCAGAAAATGCCCAAAACTTCTAAAAATCATAGAAAATCAACCATAACTCCAAATGAAATAAATTATATATGAAAAATTATCAGAAAAATTCAAGGAATCTGTTTATGGCATTTTCATGCATGTTTGAACAATGTTTGTCCTCTTTTTGGACAAAACAAATAAATGGCATTTAACTAATCATATATGGAGTTTGAATTTGAATCTTGTATTCAAACCAACTTCATTTAATTGTGTTGCTAGTTGCATTAGCTCAATCAACAACATATTGCCATGTCATTATCATGCATCATGTTGTGCATTGCATTGATTGTGTTCCTTCTCTATTGCCGGTGATTGTCCCTCTCGGTAGACGCTGCTCCGACGCTGTGATCGTTGACATTGATGAAGACTCAATGTTATCTTTAGAAGTGCCAGGCAAGCACAACCCCCTTGTTCATTCCGATACAAGCCCACTCTCTCGCTCCTGCTCTCTTTTACTGCATTAGGACAACAACGATTCATCTGTTACTTGTTGCGGTAGTTGAACCCCTTTATCCTCTGCATGACCGGTCATTGCCACAGTAAATAGATGAAATCCACTAGCATGAGTAGGAGTTGTTTGAGCCCTGATGTGCCTACTCATTCATGCTTATTTGTCATGCCTGCTACTACTTAGAGTTGAGTCAGGTCTGATTCATCGAGGATGAATTGGAATAGTGATGAACATGTCCTACTGTGTGTGAGCTAAGTGTGTGAACACGATTTGGTAAAGGTAGCGGTGAGAGGCCATGTAGGAGTACATGGTGGGTTGTCTCATTGAAACCGTCCTTAGGAACTGAGTTCTGTGTTTGTGATCCATGAAACAGTTACTACCACGCATTGGGCCCGAAACCAATGGACCCTCTCGGCTTCTTGATCACCCTTGTCCTCTGTCCAGGAGTTGCAACTAGTTTCTGGTGTTTATAGGATATGTGTTGGCGGCCGTGCGTAGCGCTGACCCTAGGGGTGGGCTATGATGCGGTAGATACACCGTGGCACGGTGTACCGGGCGCCCGTTTGGTGTCTCGGGAACCCTGTTCACATTGTTTGGGGCCGTATGTGGAAACCTCGGCCGGAGTCCCTGCGGATGGAACCTGGATAGGCGATAAACCTGGACTAGAGGCTTGAGTGTTTAGGTAGGCCGTGGCCGACACCCTCGTTGGGCTTCCGCTTGAAGGTTGCCGAGTACATGTCGTGTAAACGGCGGTAAGTGGTGAGAGCATGTGTGAAGAAGTACACCCCTGCAGGGTTAACATCATCTATTCGAATAGCCGTGTCTGCGGTAATGGACTTCTGGGTTGCCTATAATAGTTCATAGACAAGTGAAAGTGGATACTCTAAAACTCGCAAGATAAGTGTGAGTGCTATGGATGGCCTTCTCGTAGGGAGACGGGAGCGGATCCATAGTGGTGTATTGAATGGTGAATATGTGGACTCGTGTGCGCCACCTCAAAAGAGTTGCTTGCAGTCGTAGTTCGGGTTAGCCACTGAGTCAAAGCTGGCTTGCTGCAGTTAAACTCCACCACCCCCCCTTGTTGATACCGATGCATATGTAGTTTAGTTCTGATGTAAGTCTTGCTGAGTACCTTTGTACTCACGTTTGTTTAATTTATATTTTGCAGAGAGACCTCAGTCTCGCTAGTAGTTCCGCATGGACTTCGACGTTAGCTTGATACCTCAGCTACGATCTTGTGCCCTCGGCAGGATCTGGTAGATAGTTAGGCTTCTTAGCCTCTTTCATTTGTAGATGTCTGTACTCAGACATGTTAAGCTTCTGCATGTGCTTTGATTTGTATGCTATGATTGTTGGGTCATGGCACCCATGTTTGTAATATCTCGCTCCTCGGAGCCTAATGAATAAATACTTGAGTTGTAGAGTTATGTTGTGATGCCATGTTGTATTTACACATATCGAGCATATTGTGTGTATGATTGAAATGCTTGGTATGTGTGGGATCCGACAATCTAGTTGTTTATCTCTGGTAGCCTCTCTTATGGGGAAATGTAGTCTTGTACTTCCATGAGCCATAGTAGTCCGCTACAGCCCGGTTCACCGGAGTCCTGCTAGCCCAGCACTACTGCTCATGACACTTGACTGGCCGGCATGTGTTTCACTTCGTTCCTGTGTCTGTCCCTTCGGGGAAATGTCACGCGGTGACATCCGAAGTCCTGCCTAGCCTGCTACAACCCGGGTTCCCGGAGTCCTGTTAGCCCAGTGCTACAGCCCGGATTCACACGCTGCTAACCGACATGCTCGATGTGATTCACGTATGCCTGTCCCCATAGGTTGGTGCCGCTTTGGGTTCACGACTAGCCATGTCGGCCCGGGTTCTCTATCATATGGATGCTAGCGACACTATCATATACATGAGCTAAAAGGCGCAAACGGTCCCGGGCCATGGTAAGGCGACACCCGTGGGAATACCGTGCGTGAGGCTGCAAAGTGATATGAGGTGTTACCGGCTAGATCGATGTGACTTGGAATCGGGGTCCTGACAGCGTTGGTATCAGAGCCTGACTGCCTGTAGGATTACCAAGCCAAACTGTTCGAAGTCGAGTCTAGAAATGCTTTAGTTATGTAAGGGAATTGATTGTGGAAGGGAACGTAAGTCTCTTTTTACTCCTTATACCTCATGCCCTCTGATCTGAGTCATCCTCTTCTTTTCTACGGGAATTAAGAACTAGGTCTTCTCATCTATCTATCAGGATGATGTGTTACTGATCCGTAGACTTATAGGATTGTTGGATTCAAGTCTCAGTTCAGTTCCTTTTACCTCCGTATGCTCATAGCTGGCCTCAGAACCTTGATATTGTAATGTTGAGTGGTTATGCCACCATTTTGCAGGATGTCCCAAATCGTTTTGAGCATTTACAGCCGTTATGCTGTCCGAGTCATCCCAGGTTTCTAAGTAGTCTGATGCATTTGCAAATCCTTTCTTTCCATTTCCGATGTCCATTTGGGCCAGGTTAATCACACTAATCGGTGAGTTGAGGTACTTTGTTGCCTCGACATATATGTTGGAGCTATTACTATGACCCTAGGTGTTTTAGGGAGTCACCTAGTGATCTAGCCATGTTTTGTATCCCAAGTGTGTGATTCTGGCCATTATTCTCAAAAGCATCCCGTGATGCCATGTAGTGGTAGGTATTCTATTCATGGGTTCTTGAACCCGAGATTCACCCTACTTACCTCATGTTGATAGTGTTGCTAGTTCCTTTAGGATATTAGTAACCTTTGCGATAGTCCTCGAGGTCTGTGGTATTTCCTTCTTCCAAATACTATGAACCACTTATGGAAGAAGTCTGTTGTATCAAAAAATCACAACCAGAGTGCTCTTAATGAGTTCTCCATTCTGCATTGTGAATCTACCAGTCCTACCTATCTGCATGGGTTATCCGGAAGAAATGTTGAGCTTTGCTCGACACACTAATCTATGCATCCACAACTCAGAAAATTATATGTTCCTCGAGTTGTTCCTCTTCAGTTGTATTCCGACCATCTTCTATCAGATGATAGCCAAGAGTATGTGTGCCTTTGTGTTCATCGATGCCTATTATTCTTGTGGTCCGTCAAGCCATTCTATTCCAGAATGACTAGGAGAAACAAACTCCAGTACCTCATCCATATCTAGGATTGGGTCAAAGTAGTTGTATCCCGTAGATCAAAATGCCAATCCAGCTTTTGCTCTGTTCTACCTTGGAGTTCTACCCTATTCGTGCCAAGAATATCATAGGAATTGCACCATCTCTTATGAATTTTTGATATAGTGATACTTCTCGCCATCATTATTCATTCCTCGGTTCCATGTTGTTGTAACCGGAATGCCGACAAGTGAATTGTGATGTGTGAAATCAATACTCCGAGCAACTCGTTGCTTTGTAGTAAATGGACAATATTCTCATTCTTAGCATGTTGGATATTAAATCATCATTCTAAGATTGATTGTGCTACCTAGTCCATTTCCCTGGTGCACTCTTCGATCAAGAGTTGGGACTGTGTCTATCCTTGCTTATTTGATCATATCGTCTTGCCCTGACAAACAAGATTTTTCTCGAGCTTAATAACATATCGGTGGTTCGTGATTTCCGAAGATCTTCTCGGAAGTATTACCTGGTTGTCACCCGACCGGTATGTTGAGTTCGTGATTAAATGGGTTTTCTTATAAATCACCCCTTCTCTAAGAATCTGTGTTGGATATCCCTGAGCTAGTTGGTTGAGCTAAACAACAACTTGGAGAATTGGAAGATAAAGCTTGTCTGACTTAGTTCATGTTAAGGGATATCTTTGTGTGTGTATGCGTGTTGAAGAAAGATGATATCTCCATCGATTGGTCCTCGTGATCAGTTGTTGGATCTATTGCCTTGTCAAAACCTTGACTTGAGTATGGGCTATCGTCAAGTCAAATTAGAACCAACGATGTTCGTAATGTTGTCTTACTCATGGTTGATCCCTCGAGCATACATCATTACATCTTCTGGTCTGACCAATACTATCACCGTGTTCACATGATGGTGGAAGTCCAGTGATATGGAAATTCGGATGAGTTGCTGTTGAGCCCATTAGCAGCATTCTGTCTTCCCCCATGACTCATGTTGAACCTCAACCTAGTGTTGGAAACTTGTGGAAGCATTTCTTCGTGTTTCGTTCATGAAGCATATGTTTGGATGAAAGAAGCGACTTTCTCTGATTTATGTGCATTTGGTGCAAGTTGCCGCTATAAATTCGAGAAAGCTTGTTTTTGCTTCCTCTGGAATCATCCCAAGTTAGTCATGCCTATGTGCAAAGTACTCTATGGTATGATAGGTTGGCCGCCTCCATTCTGTATGTGTTCCTAGCACTTCAAGCCACTGATTGATTTGTTCAAGGAGAAGAAGTTCCTTCTTAAGAGCTAATGATGACTTATGCAAGGACTTTGTTATCCTTGATGATGGTTCCCCACCTGAACTCAGTAGTGTTTTATTATAAGACTACCACGTGGTCACGCTTGTCTCAGATAGCGTGTTCACAGGTTTGTAGCAGAACCAGCTCATGTTTTGGAGCCTGCTATCGCAGTTCATTCCCCGAGAATCTCGCAACGTCATCTCGTCAAATTGTGTTGCAAACCTTCATTTTCCTTTCTAGACTCGATGAGTCTGGAATATCCTGACACCAACCAGATCTGAATCTCAGGCAGATATGCTGGTTGGAGCATTTTCCAAGAACTATAATACCGGTCTCTCGATAACTGGTAAAGTGGATTTCGTGGCCAACACACCCAGTCGGAAGATCTATTATTGTAGTATCTTGATTGAAGAAGTTGGCCACCTCTCTATAAGGATTTCGTAGGATTTTCTCCAGAAGTTGTTCCTTATGGATCCTTTGTATTCCGAAGTCCGACCACTACTTGATGGCTATGTTGATGCTTTAAAGCATGACCATGGTAACCAGTACATCAAGGGGAACATTAGAAGTGGAGTGCTAAATGTCTCTCGGTCGATCATCCAGATTTTGATTCCTTGGCCTCGCTAAGGTGAAATCTGAGAACGTGTTATCTTTCTTTGCATCTGCATCTTCCACCATTATTCATCATGGTAGCATGTTGTGTTGCCAGGATCCTTGACACGGATATTGGTAAAACCTTGATTGATACGGAAATGCTCAAGTTCTTGAGAGCATGCTTAAGCACTAGGATTTATCGTCGGCATTAACTGGGATCCGTTCTCAGTTTCCTTGGTTATGCTATAACCATTCAAACAGGGGAATCACTCTCGTCTGTGGAGTTTTTTCCCAGTCACTAGAATCATTCCCAGTATTTGCATTTTGTTCCCAGCTTGCACCCGTCATTGTGTCAGTCTACTGTGGGTCCCATCCATTTCCGATGATAAGCAAAAATCATCCATTGCGTTGTCTTCAACAAGATAGTCCACACCATCCATTCTAGTCCGGGTATGCCATCCCTTCGTACTCCGCCAAATGATTGTTGTGGTTTGCCTTAGGCTGGTATAAAGAGTTTCAATGATCTCTGAATCAAAAGTAATTCTTTTTGCCATTTAAGGTAATAACTCTACGAGTCACCTTCCCCAAGGTACCCCGTTATTGAATCATGGCAATTATTTTCTCGCCACCTTGACACCATCCACCATCTCTCTAAGCGTGGAATTGTTGCCCACCAAATCAAACCTCGTTCTTTGTTCTTCCATCCCTCTCGATGTGTTTTGTGTCCCAACTCGAGATGTTTCAACATCTCATTCCACGAGTTGATCTTGAGTGCTCGATCTTCGAGGAGATCGTTTTCTATAGAGTTCCTTTCTGTCACCATCGTGTTGGATGAAGATCTCGAAAGCAAGGACGTCAAGATCAATTGGAGCAATGAACCAACATCTTCGGGAAGGGTAATTGGATCGACAAGATCGTGTTAGCTAGTATCCCCTCTGTCTTCTTACCTCACGTCTTGAATCTCGGGACGAGATTCTTGTTTAGTGGGGGTGAGTTGTCACAGCCCTAGATTTGGTTGTAACCAGTTGCACAAGCATTCATGCATCATGTATATATTTATGAAAGTTGAATTGGGGAAAGTGGGAAGCCTCAGAAGTCTTTTACAAAAATGATCAACAATAAAAAATTGTTGCAAATAAACCCAAGAAAATGTTCCTGTCAAGCTATAAAAATATTGGCAAGAGGTAAAACTCAAACCAATATTTTTGGAGTCTCAGAAATATTTATTTTGGGCCTTTGAATTAATTCAATAACTATTTGCATTGGATATATATTCTTAATATAATTAATATATGTCCAATAATTCTGGAACATTTTATGTGGTTTTGTATATATTAGTTCTAGCCACATAATTATTTTCAGGATTTTATAAAATGGTTTGGTGTTAAAACTAAAACCAAAACAAATTGCAGAAAAGAAATTAAAAACAGAAACAGAGAGAGAGAGAGCTAACTAGACTTACATCTGCAGCCCACCTGGCGGCCCAAGTGGCCGGCCCAGCCCACCGCCGCCTCCTTCCCTGTCGCCTTCCTCCTCGCGCCTGTAGGCAGAGGGCTGTGCCCGCGGCGCGCCGGCACGCGCCAGCCACCTCCTGCCTGCTTGCTCGCTGCTGGAGACAGCCCCGAGCGCCACGCACTCCCCCTCGACCGCCCCGTACCCCTCTCACTCTCCCGTGCTCATTCCCCTCCTCTCCCTCGCTCTCTCGCGCGACGCCCGAGGACCACCGTCACCGCCGTTTGCCTTTGCCGCGGCCACCAGCATCCCCATGCCAAGCCAGCTAGGCCACGAGCTCCGCCTCATCTGCCTCTTCCTCCTCGTCGAGCTGTGCAACGCCGGACGCTCCGAGCGCCTCCACGCCGTTGTCTTCAACCTCCCGACGCCGGAGATCTCCATCGCCGCCCCGCTTGCTCCGGCCTCTCCCCGAAGCCACTGACCAACCCTACGGAACCGCTGTGAGCTCCTACGCCCCTTGCCCCTCTCCCCGTCGACGCGTTCGTCCTCTAGCCCCGATCCCCAACCGTGACCGAAGTATCTCGCCGCCGGCCATGGCGTAGCCGTGGCCACACCCGCACAAGTCCACAACCGAGCGCGCCACCATGCTCAGCACGTTCCCAGGAGTCGACCGTGACCACCCGCGGCTCCTGCCGTTCCCTGCATCGCCTAACCCGCCATTGGCCAAACTCCGGCCGCCGCAAAGCTCGACGTCGCCGTCGTTTCGGACCACCCCGAGCCCAAACACCACTACCACTGGACGCGGACGAGTCTCCTCATCACGTAGAGCCTCTCCGCCGCGCAAATGGTCGCCTGTGGGCGATTCTCGAGCCGCACCGCCGTCTCGGCCCTCGCCGGCGGGTTGACCGCTTTGACCGGCAGGGTTGACCCCGCTGGCCCGGGTAGACCCCGGTTTGACCTCCCCTGGGTCCTGACGTGTGGGCCCAGGCCCCTGTTTAATTACTGTTAGTTTAATTAGTGTTAATTAACTTAGTTAACCCACTGACTCGTTGACATGTGGGCCCAGCCCTGCTGACATTTTAGTTAGTGTTAGCTTAGGGCTAATTAACTCAGTCAATTAGCTGAGTCACTGACCTGCAGGTCCCAGGGGTCAGTTTAACCTGGACCACGCCCGTTGACCGCTGACATCATAGTGACGTCATGCTGACGCAGTAACACATTTTCTGGATTTATTCTTATATAGGAAATTCCAGAAAATGCCCAAAACTTCTAAAAATCATAGAAAATCAACCGTAACTCCAAATGAAATAGATTATATATGAAAAATTATCAGAAAAATTCAAGGAATCTGTTTATGGCATTTTCATGCATGTTTGAAAAATGTTCGTCCTCTATTTTGGACAAAACAAATAAATGGCATTTAACTAATCATATATGGAGTTTGAATTTGAATCTTGTATTCATACCAACTTCATTTAATTGTGTTGCTAGTTGCATTAGCTCAATCAACAACACATTGCCATGTCATTATCATGCATCATGTTTTGCATTGCATTGATTGTGTTCCTTCTCTATTGCGGGTGATTGTCCCCTCTCGGTAGACGCTGCTCCGACGCTGTGATCGTTGACACTGATGAAGACTCAATGTTATCTTCAGAAGTGCAAGGCAAGCACAACGCCCTTGTTCATTCCGATACAAGCCCACTCTCTCGCTCGTGCTCTCTTTTACTACATTAGGACAACAACGATTCATCTGTTACTTGTTGCGGTAGTTGAACCCCTTTATCCTCTGCATGACCTGTCATTGCCACAGTAAATAGATGAAACCCACTAGCATGAGTAGGAGTTGTTTGAGCCCTGATGTGCCTACTCATTGATGCTTATTTGTCATGCCTGCTACTGCTTAGAGTTGAGTCAGGTCTGATTCATCGGGGATGAATTGGAACAGTGATGAACATGTCCTACTGTGTGTGAGCTAAGTGTGTGAACACGATTTGGTAAAGGTAGCGGTGAGAGGCCATGTAGGAGTACATGGTGGGTTGTCTCATTGAAACCGTCCTTAGGAACTGAGTTCTATGTTTGTGATCCATGAAACAGTTACTACCACGCATTGGGCCCGAAACCAATGGACCCTCTCGGCTTCTTGATCACCCTTGTCCTCTGTCCAGGAGTTGCAACTAGTTTCTGATGTTTATAGGATATGTGTTGGCGGCCGTGCGTAGCGCTGACCCTAGGGGTGGGCTATGATGCGGTAGATACACCGTGGCACGGTGTACCGGGCGCCCGTTTGGTGTCTCGGGAACCCTGTTCACATCGTTCGGGGCCGTATGTGGAAACCTCGGCCGGACTCCCTGCGGATGGAACCTGGATAGGCGATAAACCTGGACTAGAGGCTTGAGTGTTTAGGTAGGCCGTGGCCGACACCCTCGTTGGGCTTCCGCTTGAAGGTTGCCGAGTACATGTCGTGTAAACGGCGGTAAGTGTGAGAGCGTGTGTGAAGAAGTACACCCCTGCAGGGTTAACATCATCTATTCGAATAGCCGTGTCCGTGGTAATGGACTTCTGGGTTGCCTATAACAGTTCATAGACAAGTGAAAGTGGATACTATAAAACTCGCAAGATAAGTGTGAGTGCTATGGATGGCCTTCTTGTAGGGAGACGGGAGCGGATCCATAGTGGTGTATTGAATGGTGAATATGTGGACTCGTGTGCGCCACCTCAAAAGAGTTGCTTGCAGTCATAGTTCGGGTTAGCCACTGAGTCAAAGCTGGCTTGCTGCAGTTAAACTCCACCACCCCCCCTTGTTGATACCGATGCATATGTAGTTTAGTTCTGATGTAAGTCTTGCTGAGTACCTTTGTACTCACGTTTGTTTAATTTATGTTTTGCAGAGAGACCTCAGTCTTGCTAGTAGTTCCGCGTGGACTTCAACGTTAGCTTGATACCTCAGCTACGATCTTGTGCCCTCGGCAGGATCTGGTATATAGTCAGGCTTCTTAGCCTCTTTCATTTCTAGATGTCTGTACTCAGACATGTTAAGCTTCCACATGTGCTTTGATTTGTATGCTATGATTGTTGGGTCATGAGACCCATGTTTGTAATATCTCGCTCCTCGGAGCCTAATGAATAAATACTTGAGTTGTAGAGTTATGTTGTGATGCCATGTTGTATTTACACATATCGAGCATATTGTGTGTATGATTGAAATGCTTGGTATGTGTGGGATCCAACAATCTAGTTGTTTATCTCTGGTAGCCTCTCTTATGGGGAAATGTAGTCTTGTACTTCCATGAGCCATAGTAGTCTGCTACAGCCCGGTTCACCCGAGTCCTGCTAGCCCAGCACTACTGCTCATGACACTTGACTGGTCGGCATGTGTTTCACTTCGTTCCTGTGTCTGTCCCTTCGGGGAAATGTCACGCGGTGACATCCGGAGTCCTGCCTAGCCTGCTACAGCCCGGGTTCCTGGAGTCCTGTTAGCCCAGTGCTACAGCCCGGATTCACACGCTGCTGACCGACATGCTCGATGTGATTCACGTATGCCTGTCCCCATAGGTTGGTGCCGCTTTGGGTTCACGACTAGCCATGTCAGCCCGGGTTCTCTGTCATATGGATGCCAGCGACACTATCATATATGTGAGCTAAAAGGCGCAAACGGTCCCAGGCCATGGTAAGGCGACACCCGTGGGAATACCGTGCGTGAGGCTGCAAAGTGATATGAGGTGTTACCGGCTAGATCGATGTGACTTGGAATCGGGGTCCTGACAACTTGGCAGCAAGTGCTGCTGATGCGACCAAACACTTTTGAGATCAGAAAGATCGCGAAGTGGAAAAGCTTTTCTGGTCGCAGTTTCACAATCTAGACCGTCCACTGGCAGTGGATGATCATTTGGCTCAATGGGCCGAACTGAATAGGTTGTCTGGACTCTCCATGAAGTACGTCATGGGTCACCTATGGCCAGGGAGATCGGAGCCGAAGAGTTATTTCAGCTTGGTGCAGCAATTCCTTGACGCGGTGCCGCGTATAAATGCAATGAAGAGGTCAGCATGCATAGAGGGCGCTAGGATGGCTCTTGCCCGTGTTAAGACATACTGGGCAGAGATGGAGACCACCATTTTTGCGTCCCGAGATTCGGACAAAAGCCGAGTACCCTCCGAGCACTATTTTCAGGAAGTTCTTGAAGGCGCTCGTGTAATAGAGACGCAGTGCCCGAAAGATGCTATGTTATGATAGCATATGTAATTATAAAGTAATATTTTGATAAACTGTAGTGTCCTTTTTTTATACTTGTGCCTCCAAGTATTGGGAACACCTCCTGTGCGGCCGTTTTAAGATATATATATATATATATAGAATTTGAAAGATGGCAGTCGTTGGCTTCAGCCCCCACGCACATAGTGCGGGGGTGCTCGCAGAAGACGCATTTTCACACTTAACCCAACGTCTTGGTCCTACAAAGGAGGTGATAGCGCAGCGGGCCAGGCAACCGGACTATAATGCTTTAACACTTTCACTTAGCCATAGGCGTTTGGCAATGAGACTCTTTAGGTAGCTCCTTGGTGGCAACTGCGCTCGTCCGAATTCGGGGCGCGTATGTGCCTGACCGGGAAGCGGCCCTTCGTTAAAGCGGACGAATCTGATAGATTTCGATAGGTCATCGAGTGGCTGACCAGTCTCACGCTACATCATGACAGTCAGTTTTTGGCTTTCTCTACTGAGGTTCTCGCCCGGCCAAACCGGGGGCACAATCGCAGTAGTTCTCTTGGTGCTACCTTAGCCGATAGAGCGGAACGTAAGGTAGCCGAACTCAGGAGCCGGGCAACCCAACATTTGACCAAAGACATGATTCAGAGCTGATGCATATAATGCCAAAACTCGCGACGCCGAACACTCCCTAAGGTGTTCGGTCTTTATGAGTGCGGGCGAAACAACACTCTTTATTAAAAAAGCCCCTAGTGTCCAGGTACGTGCAAAAATTTCTGACGTGGCCACATGCCAAGACGCCAGCCTCCTCCTTGGTTATATCAGAAAAAACCAGGGGATGTGTAGCAACAAGAGACAGTAAAAAAGGTTTACGCAGGGTCTTAATCTAAAAAGAATCCTTTAGGACGGGTCCCTACTGCACGTCTGCGCCTGTGTCTCTGTTGTGCCGTATCCTGGACGGGCGCCGCACGACATTCATCTGTAAAAGAGAGGAACTGAGTTGAAAACGGGTCGTGCCGAACAAAAGTTTAAAATAAACAAAGTGTAAAGTAAAATATATAAAATTGAGCTTTATTGTCTCTTATTGTATATGCATGGAGCCCCTAGTGCGGGGGTATATGGCCACTAAGCCTGTATCAATGATGATTTTGTACCGAACTCGTCTATCCGCGTTCGTGGTCTTTAATGACCTATTTCGAAGTTTTTTGGCCGGTGAGGCCATTTTACTGTGGGGCTGTCAAAGCGGCCGCATAGTCCCCCGCTTGGGGAGGTGCACTTTAGTGCTTCCCCTTCAACAAGATGATGCCTCGTGGACTGGGCATCTTAAGCGTGAGAGATGCATAATGCGGTATTGCGTTAAAGCGGGCGAAAGCTTTGCGTCCCAGTAGTGCTTGATAGCGACTTGAGAACGGGACGATATGGAAGGTCAGCTTTTCGCCAAATATAACTTCGAGCCGGAGGAAACCCATACAATGGGTGTCTGGACCAGGTGTTACCCCTTGAAAGGAGGTTTTGCTGTGGCGGATTCTTGCTGGGTTTATCCCCATGTGCTGGATTGTATCCTGATATATCAGGTTTAGTCCGCTGCCGCCGTCCATAAGGACATTTGAAAACTGGAGTCCGCCAATTATTGGATCGAGTATCAAGGCAGTCCAGACTACATTCTTGATATTCCTAGAATAATCTAGCTGATCGAAGATGATCGGTTTTGACAACCAGTGGCAGGACCCTTTGGGGATGGGCCATGTGGTGCGTACCTTTACGGGCGCCGCACGTTTTGTTATGTGAAGTGAGTTCACTGTTTTTACTTCTTGTGGGAAGTTCTTTTGTTTCCTGGTGCTCTGCTTTTGGGGTTCGTCCTCGTCTTCGCTTGGTGTGTCGAGCCCCTTGTGTTCGGCATTGAGTCTGCCGGATTGTTTGAAAACCCAACAGTCTCTGTGGGTATGGTTAGCAGGCTTCCCGGGAGTACTGTGTATGTGACATATCCTGTCCAGGATTTTATTTAGGTTGGATGGATCGTCCCTGTTATCCTGAGGGGGAGATTTTTCCTGATTTTGTCGTGAGCCTTTGAATCCGGCATTGACTGCCGTGCTCTTCGGACTTTTGTCCTTAGTCCGGCGACGGTCCTTGTTGCGTCGCGGTTTTCCGTTTCCATCCCTAGTTTCGGATGTACTTGGGTTGCTGGGGCTGCACCTTGCCAACCAGCTGTCCTAAGTGGGTCGCATGCCGATTTAGGTGCGGCGCCGCTTGCCGCTTTATGGGGCCGTCTATCCGACCGTGTGGCTTTTTCATTTTTTGAATGCGAGGGCTCTAGGGCCTCTTCGTCGTATTCAGGCAGTAGCTTTCTTTTCGGATAGCTTTTAGTGCGGCGACTGCCGCCGTACTTATCTGTGGTATTGATTACTTTGCTCCATCTAATCCAGAGTGCGTCTTCCGCTGTTTTTAGCTTCCGCTTCTGCTTCTTTAGGCTACGTGCAGTTGCAACGAGCCTTTCGTGGAGATTCTTCTGCTCCATAGGTTTATTCGGCGTGAGGTCGTCCGGAATGCTGTTTTCGCCGGGGGAGGGATGTTCGGTTTCTCTATCCGTGTTGCCCTGTTCGGACGGTTGCTTAAGGCCTGCTCGTCGTCTACTGGCTCGTCCTGCTCTATGGCTGGGTTTTTGTCGAGGCGGGGCTTGGGTCGGCGTTTACGCCGACGCTTTGATTGCTTTTCGGGGGGTCGATCTCCTGTCCCATCCCCTTTTTCCTCGTTGTCGCTTCCTTTAGGGGTATCCACTATGTACACATCATGAGATGAGGTGGCTGTCCAATGCCCTATGGGCGTTGGTTCGTCGGTATCTCCTGCATCGTCATCCATGCTGTCGATGTCTCCAGAGTCGAAGTTGAGCACGTCGTTTAAATTGTCGACAGTGGTTACCAAGTGGGTGGTGGGTGGGCTTTGAATTTCTTCATCATCCGTATCCCCTCCTCGCTGACCGTAGTTTGGCCAGGGCTCTCCTGATAAGGAGAGAGACTTGAGAGAGTTCAGGATATCGCCACAAGGCGAATGCTGAAAGATGTCTGCGGTGGTGAACTCCATTATCGGCGCCCCATCGGATTCGATTGGCAGGGGCGCGGGGGGTTCGGAGTCCGGGGAGGAGTCCGGATCCTCGGAGTCACGGGTCGTGCAGAGTGCGGGGCTTGCGTTCGGCTCGATCACTTTCGGGATCGCAGCCCCCGAGGTGACGTCCAACCGCTCATCCTCAATTGGCACAATAGGCTCCGAGTTAGGGGTCAGAACCGATGCGTGTGCGGCCTCCAGGACACTGTCCGGGGGCAGAGCTAGATCATGCCCCTCAAGATAGTGCGGCGCACTTGGCCGTGGCTCGAGCCCGTCGAAGATCAAGTCTCCGCGGATGTCAGCCGTGTAGTTTAAGCTTCCAAACCTGACTTGATGGCCAGGGGCGTAGCTTTTGATCTGCTCCAGGTGGCCGAGCAGATTGGCCCGCAGAGCGAAGCCGCCGAAGACGAAGATCTGTCCGGGGAGAAAAGTCTCACCCTGGACTGTATCGTTGTTGATGATCAAAGGAGCCATCGGGCCTAAAGGCGACGACACAGAGGAATTCTCAATGAAAGCACCAATGTCGGTGTCAAAACCGGCGGATCTCGGGTAGGGGGTCCCGAACTGTGCGTCAAGGCCGGACGGTAACAGGAGACAAGGGACAAGATGCTTTTTACCCAGGTTCGGGCCCTCTCGATGGAGGTAATACCCTACTCCTGCTTGATTAATATTGATGATATGGGTAGTACAAGAGTAGATCTACCACGAGATCAAGGAGGCTAAACCCTAGAAGCTAGCCTATGGTATGATTGTTTTGTATGGAGTTGATTGCCTACGGACTACAACCCTCCGGTTTATATAGACACCGGATAGGGTTAGGGTTACACAGAGTCGGTTACAATGGTAGGAGATCCTGAATATCCGCATCGCCAAGCTTGCCTTCCACGCCAAGGAAAGTCCCATTCGGACACGGGACGAAGTCTTCAATCTTGTATCTTCATAGTCCAGGAGTCCGGCTGAAGGTATAGTCCGGGTACCCGAACACCCCCTAATCCAGGACTCCCTCAGCTGTCATTTGCTTGCCCAGTGACACGATTTGCAAAGATCTTTGCAGATACTGATAATCACACTCATACTTTGATGCAAAAGGTTTTGAAATGAAGCAATTTGATGCACCAGTGTCAAAAAGAACTTTTGCAGGAACATCGTTAACAGGAAGGTTACCCATGATGACATCTGAAGAGTCCTCTGCCTGAGCTGCATTCACCATGTTGACCTTGGCGTACTTGGGGTTATGCTTGAGCACAACTGTACTTGCCGATCTCACAGGAGGAGGAGGAGGGAGACGCCTCTGATTGAAGCATTTTTTTTGCATAGTGACCCTTCTGTTGGCACTTGTTGCACGTGACCTCTGAAAGCGGACGGTGATACGGAGCACTCGATCTTGGAGCTTGAGACGAAGTCTTGTTTTGAAAGCCAGGGTTGGGTGGGTGGGAAGATCCACTGCCACCTTTACTCTTCTGCTGAAAAGGCTGACGGAACGGAGGAGGAGGAAGCCAATACTTCTGCTGCTTAGCCACTTGAGTTGAGGAAGAAGGAGTAGCATCTCTGACTCGCTTCTTGGAAGCATCGCACTTCAGCTGAGCAGTCTCTTACTTCATTGCCATGTTGTAAAACTCATCGTACCTCATGGGCTCAAAGAGAACAAGAGCTAGCTGGATTTCTTCTCTGAGACCACCCCTGAACTGGTATATCATGCTCTTCTCGTCAGGGACGTCCTGCTTAGCAAAACGGGCGAGCTTCTGAAACATCTTGTTGTACTCATAGACAGACATAGAGCCTTGCTTCAGGTTGCAGAATTCCTCACGCTTGCTTTCAACCACGCTCTAAGGAATATGATGAGCTTCGAAGTCTTGACGGAATTCATCCCAGGTAATCACACGGCCTCCTCTGGAATCTTTGTTCTGCTGAAACCATTCTGCAGCTTGGTCTTTGAGTTGGAAGGAAGCAAACTTGACAAAGTCCTCAGGCCTGACGCTACTGCACTCGAAATGCTTGCATAAGTCCACGAGCCAATCATCAGCGTCTGTTGCCTCAACGCAATTGCTGAAGGTCTTTGGCTGGTTAGCAAGGAACTGGTTGAGTGTAGCAAAGTGATTCTGATTGTTTCCCTGGTTTCCTTGGTTGCGCTCTTCAAGAAGTTGCATGATCAGCTGCGTGTTTGCATTGGTAGCGGCCATCATAGCTTGCCATGCCTCCTGAGGTGGAGGTGGTGGTGGCGGATCAGGATTCGGAGTCGTGCGCGTTGGAGGAGCCATCCTGAAGAGGTTGACATCCATTAGCACATTGATAGACAAATATTGAAGCTGAACCAAACGGGTTGAAATTGCAACATAAAGTCTTCACATCCGAACAAAATGAACGAATGCATTCCAATTGAAATGGTCACATATCCATAAATTGAGAAGCCACTTAGAATTTAGGTAGCAGAATAAAACCAACAAGGTACAGAACAAGAATGAATACTCGGTAAGGATCACCCAATCTCAAACCAAATATCCGTGGAAGAAGAACTAGAGCTACAAGAATTCCCACCTATGAAACTCCCAAACCTTTCCGGTTATGCAATCAGGTGTTGGGGATACAGGGGAAGCATAATATCTCACCCAAATCTAGCAAATCCTACATCCAGCTGTATCCATCCTTCAACACATAACCGAGAAAAACTTCAGAAATCGTCTACCTCAACCTTCGAAAAGCATCCATTATATGAGTTATGGCAATACTCCCGAACTCCCGCCCCAGTACTGGGTGGCGTCGAGGTTATCTCACCAACAACTGCATAAAAGATATTTTCGATGTCGGCGAAACTAAACTCAGGTATTCCACAACTGCAACGATAAAATTGTGATGACAACACCTTGGAGCTCAACTCCTCGGGACACTGCCACAACCCCTAAATGACAGGAGGCACCAAGAACAATATTCTCGTCACAAATCGATCGGAACGATTCCAAGATACCCGCGTGATCCTAATTTTTTAGTGAAATTTGAGAAGAGAAGAGTCAAAACTCTACGTCAGGATGCCTTACGAGAGCGATGAAGGGACTGGGGAGTAAAAAGAATTCCTAAAGTCTCCGGTATATAATTCCTAAATGACTCAAAACATTTTTCTAGACTCAACAATGCCAGCTAATCGATCAAGCAGGGGGGGCTCCTAAGGTCGGGGAAGGCTCTGATTACCAACTTGTAACGCCCTCAATGCGGCTATATCTCCTACGTGTCGAAGCACGACTTAGAGGCATAACCGCATTGAAAGCAATGTCGCAAGTAAGGTAATCTTCACAACAACCCATGTAAATAGACAATAGGGGAAAAGGTACATAGTTGGCTTACACTCGCCACGTCACACAAATACATGAATAACATTACAATCATCCAATACACTCATGGTCCAACTATGGTACCAAAATAAAAGATCAACCCCAACATGCGACACGGTCCCGATCGCCCCAACTAGGCACCACTACGGATCATCAGGGAAAGACACATAGTAACGGCGTGAGTCTTCGTCGAACTCCCACTTGAGCTCAAGCGCACCATCTGGAACGGAATCATCGGTCCCTGCATCTGGTTTGGAAGTAAACTGTGAGCCATGAGGACTCAGCAATCTCGCACCATCGCGATCAAGACTATTTAAGCTTATAGGTAAGGTAAGGTAATATGTGGAGCTGCAGCAAGCGACTAGCATATATGGTGGCTAACCTGTTCGCAAAAGAGAGCGAGAAGAGAAGGCAAAGCACGAACGAAGAACTATAGAACAACCTACGGCAAACATTACTCCAACACCGTGTTCACTTCCCGGACTCCGCCGAGAAGAGACCATCACGATTACACACGCAGTTGATTCATTTTAATTAAGTTAAGGTTCAAGTTATCTACAATCGGACATTAACAAATTCCCATCTGCCCATAACCGCGGGCACGACTTTCGAAAGTTCAAATCCCTGCAGGGAGTCCCAACTTAGCTCATCACAAGCTCTCACGGTCAACGAAGGATATTCCTTCTCCCAAGACATTTCGATCAGACTCGGCATCCCGGTTCGACAAGACAACTTCGACAATGGTAAAACAAGTCCAGCAACACCGCCCGAATGTGCCGACAAATCCCGATAGGAGCTGCACATATCTCGTTCTCAGGGCACACTCAGATGAGCGCTCCATACAACTAAAACCAAACCTCGAGTTTCCCCGAGGGGGCGCTGCACAGGGCTCTAGTTTGGACCAACACTCAGAGGAGCACTGGCCCGGCGGGTTTAAATAAGATGACCCTCGGGCTCCGGAACCCAAGGGAAAAAGAGGCTAGGTGGCAAATGGTAAAACCAAGGTTGGGGATTGCTGGAGGAGTTTTATTCAAGGCTAACTGTCAAGGAGTTCCCATTATCACCCAACCGCGTAAGGAACGCAAAATCCAGGAACATAACACCGATATGACGGAAACTAGGGCGACAAGAGTGGAACAAAACACTAGGCAAAAGGCCGAGCCTTACACCCTTTACCAAATATATAGATGCATTAAGATAACAAGATAATATGGTGATATCCCCACAATAAACAATGTTCCAACAAGGAACAATCTCCAATCTTCACCTGCAACTAGCAACGCTATAAGAGGGGCTGAGCAAAGCGGTAACATAGCCAATCAACGGTTTGCTAGGACATGGTGGGTTAGAGGTTTGACATGGCAATTTGGGAGGCATGATAAGCAAGTGGTAGGCATCATAGCATAGGCATAGCAAAAGAGCGAGCATCTAGCAAGCAAAGATAGAAGTGATTTCGAGGGTATGATCATCTTGCCTGCAAAGTTGTCAGAGTTGACTTGGTCCTCGTAAGCAAACTCAACGGGCTCCTCGTTAGTGAACTCGTCTCCCGGCTCTACCCAAACAAGACAAACAAGCAAAAGGAACACAATCCACCACGTGCAAAGCTCGAACAACATGATGCAAACATGGTATGCTATGCGGGATGCGATATGTGATGCATATGCAAGATTTGACAAGGAATGATTGTCAACTTGGAAATCCAAGAGTGCCACTGGAAAGGTGAGGTGATTTCAGTTGAAATCGATATAAAGATCACCGGAATCGGATGCACGGTTTTCGAAATGGCAAGCAAAACAAATATGGTACCGGTCTGCAATAAACAGCAAGTAGCCATCTAAATGCATCAAGATAATTATGCTACAGCACTAAAATATGACAACAAAATACATGGCAAGGATCCACTCATGATGCTTGACAAAAGATGAACATTGAGATACGACCAATTCATCTATTAATAGGTTCAAACAAGCATGGCAAAAATGCAAACGATAACAGGTTTCAGACTTAGTGAAATTAACACAAGTCTGGAATTTAACATCAGGAAGCACACTTTGGAGCATGAAAACTATATGCTACAGGAACTCAACATGGAAAAGCAAAGCATGACATGAAGCTACTCAAAGCACTTAACAAAAGTCCCTTAGTGACCTTGAGCCAAAAGGGATCAGAAAATGCAATTGCGAGCATGTGAACATGGCAAAAACATAATCAGATTACAGATTTAGTGAAAAACTGGAAAATGCAAATCTGTTAACGAGTAGGCATGTTCACGAGCTCGATGCACTCATACGGAGCATGGCATGACAAACTAAGCATACACTCATCAAGAATACATATCATAGAAGCTAGACATGGGAAGAACAACAACATAGCATGCACGGATCAACAACAACATCCTCGGCAAAATCACTAACAAGTCAACAATCTGTCAGGAATCACAAAATAGCAAAAGTAGAGCTCGATTGACTCAAGCTAGGGTGCTCGATAATTGCAAACAAAGACATGGATGGATAGAGCACCATAATATTAACAAATCATCCTTACTGATCATCCTCAAAAGAGGCATGGATCACTAGGAAACAACATGAACATATGGCACATTGACAAAGTCAGATCAAGGACTTGGAGAAATTCGAAGTCCCTGAAATCAGCATTAACAAATGCACTACTTTGCAAGCTTGTGCTAGTCACCACACATATCACAAAAATACATGGTAAGAACCTCTATAAAGATGACATGGCATATAACAAAACTCATGTAGATATCAGGAGCATATCATGCACACATTAAACATGGCAAAAATGACAAATAGCTATTTGATGAAACAGATGTGACAGTTATCTCATATATCCCTCTTCCAACAGCATTTCAGGCATCAAGATGAGCTCAAAAGAAAATGATGCAATGAGATGAAATGATGTACTCTCTGAGGCGAACATTTTGATATGCTACACGCCCAAAATGGAGCTACGGATGCGGAGTTGCGATATGATGAAAAACGCAAATAAATTAGGGTTTCGGGGGAAAGTCAATCCTTCGGATTTTTCCAGATCTGAGAACACTGTAGCTGCACACGTCCCGATGTTCACCGGCGTTCGTAGATCACCGGAGTCGGTGGGAAAGAGGGACGGCGATGTGCTCCCGGGCCGGATCTTGCCGGATCCGGCCGGCGGGGAGCTGGAGCGGCGGCGGGGAGCCGCGGCGGAGGAGGCGCGGGCCGGCTGCGATGGAGCACGGCTTCGGCCGGCAAGGTGCGAGGCGGCCGCCGGCGATGGCGTGTGGCGGCGCTGTGCGGAGGAAGATGGCGGCGGCGCGAAGGAAGCGGCGCAGGCGAGGACGCGGGCCGGGAGGGCCCCGCCTGGGCCCCGGCGGGCGACTCACGGGGAAGTGGTCACGGTGATCTCGGCGAATAGGGAGGCTCCACGTGGCGCTGGCGGGCGGACCGGACACGTCCATCTGGCGAAAATTCGTCCGGCGGCGCGAGGGGATGGGGAGGTTAGGGTTTCGTCTGGATTTGGAATGGGAGGACCTTTTTAGAGGTAGGAGGAGCTAGGAGGCTCCAAATTGAGCATGGTTTTCGGCCACGCGATCGTGATCAAACGCTCTAGATGATGGAGAGGGTTTTGGTGGGTTTTGGGCCAAATTGGAAGGGTGTTGGGCTGCAACACACACGAGGCCTTCTCGGTCTCTCGGTTAACCGTTGGAGTATCAAACGAAGTCCAAATGGCACGAAACTTGACAGGCGGTCTACCGATGGTAAACCAAGGCCGCTTGGCAAGTCTCGATCCAATCCGGAAATGTTTAACCCCCACACACGAAAAGAGGTAGAAAGGACCACCGGAGGAGATAGGAGCGCCGGAATGCAAAACGGACAATGGGGAAAATGCTCGGATGCATGAGACGAACACGTATGCAAATGCAATGCACATGATGACATGATATGAGATGCTGTCACGACCGGTTTTCCGGGTATTAATTTCCAGAAAATGGCCGTTGTGCTCACCAGCCCCAGGATTACTGTTAGCTGATGAGGCACCAACTTGATACAGAAATTCCAAACAAAATATACAAAATATGTAGTACAAGACCATTGTGGCCTATGAGTACATCAAATGGTTTCTAGTGGTTGAGGGTGGAAGCGGTTTGAGGATCAACAGGGTCTATGGGACTCAATTTCCCAACAGGAACAGCTGACCAGATTAACTCCTATCTTCGCGAGGCTGCTATCACCGTTGCTTAGGTCCGAGGCTGTCATCGCCACGCTCCTCTCCAAGCAAGCAATCTGGCCAAGACAATAGCCAGGGACAAGCCAGTGAGTACTTTGAATGTACTCGCAAACATTAAGAACACAGGTATAATATAATTGATCAACATACACTGAAATATTCTACGATCACATCGTCAGTCATAAATAAAATCTTGATGCATGCAAGCAGGTTATTTATATGCAACAGGAATAGGTAATGACGGAGTAGTAATAAAATGCACCGATCGGAATAGGTAATGACAGAATAGTAATAAAATTGCACCGATCGGATGTCTGAAGCGACGTCTCGAAAGGATAGTAAAATTGAGCATGCCTCAGTCGGGCGTCTTAGCGACACCACATAAAGGGCTATAAGGTAAATAAATAACAAGCATGCCACAGTCGGGCGTCTCAGCGACACCACATAAAGGGCTTATGAAGTAAATAAAATAACAAGCATGCCACAGTCGGGCGTCTGAGCGACACCGCATAAAGGGCTTATGAAGTAAATAAAATAACAAGCATGCCATAGTCGGGCGTCTGGGCGACACCGCATAAAGGGCCTGTAAGTAAAGGAAATAACGAACCTGCCACAGTCGGGCGTCTGAGCGATGCCACATAAAGGGCTTATATATATAAACATAATCATAGTGGATATCCAGGGGGTGGTACCGTCCCAGGGATATTCATTATTTCAAACAATGCAAAAGGTTAGTCCATAATGATAATAATCATAACCATCATATATCACAAGTCATAATCAATATTCGGGTTTAGTAGTTCCTCCTCCGAAGACCGACACTAAGACCGACACTTGACCCATCCCAGACTGTAGTCCTTAACCATGGACACGGCTATTCGAATAGGTTTAATATCTCTGCAGAGGGTGTACTCTTTACCCACGAGTAACGGATTCCTTTAGTCCATCGGACTAATTCCGTCTACGGACTTTTAATTGAAACACACCTGACTTGCACACACCAACTTTTACTCGTGTCTGGAATCACCCATGACACCTGTTAAGCAAAACTCTAAGTGGGGAGGCTACAACCTCGCGTAGCATGGGATCAAATTTCTATCGCGCGCTCTAAGGGGTGCCCCCCTCTCGGTCCCAACCGGATACACCCATGCCCCCGAACCAGGTGGCATGCCTACCGGCTACAAACGGTATCTTCCACCATGGCCTCTCTGTACGGTGTGTGCCAAGACAAGGGTTAACAACTTACTGAACCATACCCCACCTACGGTAGGGACCAGTGGCAGTACGAAACAAGTATGGGGGTTACCGGAACAAGACTCGATCTATGGCCGACTCAGGAGGCTTATGAGTTCCCTGCATGACATGTATAACAAATATATTTCAACCAAAGAAATCACCACTCAATGTACCTTACCATGCCATACCGGACATAACCGTCCCGACGGGGACCGGCGACAAGCTCACGCCTACCCAAGGCCGAGGCTTTCCCGGATTCCTTTCCGGCATGCATGCAAGGCACATGAGGAGGATTACCATCACAATAATATTCATTTCCAACAGCAAGGAAATCACTGATATGCTTCCATGCAAATGATCATGTCACATGAAATAACAAGTCCTCCGAAGTAAGGTGGTGTTATAAACGTGTCAAATAACACACCAAAAACATTATGCCAGGGTTCAGAATGCTTGCCTTCATGGTGTGGAGAGGTGGGGGGTGCTCTCCAAAATTTTTGAAAGCTTCTTTCTCTCCCAAAAATCCTATTTTCAAGAATATGCAAATAACACATATTTCAAAAACAGTACAAAAAAGTTGTTTGGAAAATTTTCAAATAAATCTTAAAATAAACTAGACAATTTTTGAGAGATGTAGGAAAAAGAATTAATTCATTTGGAGTTATATTTAAAAAGATATAACCAGTCAAAGTTCTGGTCAAAATCTGTTTTTAAAAATAAAACAAAAAGAAAACGTTTCAGCCACGAATACGCTTTCTAAGTAGGGGTTACGTACTTGGGGTTTTACGCTTTCACTTAACACGCATGGCGGCGAGGTGGGTCACTGACAGTGGGTCCAGGGGGCCCACTGGTCAGGTTTGACTAGTCCTCTGCCTCCTCTTCCTCTGTCCCGAGCGGAGGCGGAACTCCGGCGATCATCGCCGGCGATTGGCGGCTCCTCGCGGGGCCCCGAGGGCGGGGATGGATCCGCCACTCCAGGGCGGTCCTCCCGGTGGTCGTAGGGTCGGCGGGGACGGGGTGAGCTGCCGGCGGCGAGCTTCGCGGCGGAGGATGTTTCGGGGGCGAAGTGAACTTTCGCCCGCGGCTAGTCCCGAGCAAAATTGAGTGGGGTGTTGGACTCATGAGAGGGAGAGGGAGTTTCTGGTGAAGAGAGTGGAGAGGGGGAGGTCCTGGTGGCGCCGGAACGGCCGGGGCAGTGGCGGCGGCAGAAGTTGCCGGAGAGGAAGAAGATGACTCCTCGGGTCGATCCATTGCTACGGGGGGTCAGTGAGGGAGTGAGAGAGGTTGCCTGAGGCCTGGACGAGCTCGGGGGTACTATATATAGCGCATCCATGGCGGTTCCGCGGCGGCCGCGGATAAGTTCACCGGCGAACCGCCCTACTGTGCTGCAGGGCGACGTGGCGGTGGCTAGTCGGCTCCAGGAGCTACCGACGAACACTCCACTGCCCATGGAGGCGAGCTGGCGCGCTGTGGTGGTCCGGGCGGTGCCGACCATGGCAGGAGCGGGTGCGGCCGCGGGCGTGCCGCCAAGAGAGCTCTGGTGGCGGCGCTGTAGGGCGCCAGGGGGCTGTCGGGGCCTTTGGCGTGACGCGGCGAGAGGGAGGGGATCAGGATGAGCTCGGGGAAGCTTATCCAGGGGCGTGCTGGCTCGGGCGCGGGCACGTGCAAAACGCGCGCTCTGCTTGCGCCCAGAGCACGCACGGGATGTGCTCGATGAAATGCCAGGGCGTGTTAGAGGTCTCGGGTGAGGCTGGAAATTAGCAGACCTAGGTTATGAGTAGCGAGGAGTCTATTGGACAAGGTATTTAGGAAAGGGAAGCAAGATCACAGTGCAAGCTAAGATTCATGTCAAAACTGGTCATGCCTACAGGGTGCTCGATAGAATGCCACATGCACCTAGGCATCTCTTGGGGTGGCCAAAACTTCCAGATTGGGGTCTCTTTAGATGTACAAATGTACAAGAGGGTGGTGAGGTTAGTTGGTGGAAAGCACAAACTTGATAGTGCAAGTTTTGCAGAACTTCAAATCTGGACAGGATGTGAATGGCATTATTTCATGAACCAAAAATATGCCAATGGGTTCATGCCCTGGACTTAGGGTTTGGTAGGGCTGTCTACAAGTAGGAGAAAACACAAGTTTGGAGCCAAAATTAAATTAGGGTTGCAGTAGAATCACAAGGGCTGGACCAGAATGAAAATGAGGTTGATTCACTCAAATTTTTCAAAGAACAACACTAGGTTTTTGCATAATGTTGAATCATATGCTACTACCAACATCCCATAATTGGTGGAGGCCAGAAAGAAATATTTAAATGGGCTGTAATGCAAAGTTGCACTCCGGACCAGACAAGAAAAATTGATGCAGAGCTCAAAATTACATGAATAAAAGATATCTTTTGTATAAAAGTGATTTAGAAACATCACATGACATCTCCAAATTTTGGTGGATTTTTGAATAAATTTTTAAAGGGGTGTAGTTCAAATATCAAATATGGCCACATAACCTTGGAAAACCATTTTTCAAGAAAATACAAATAAGTAAATTAATTATGTAATTAGTTCTACTGATAAAAGAAAAGTTTTTCTTGAGAGGTTTAAACAAGTCCAAAGACATATTTGAAAAGTTTTCATTTTGGGGAAAAACTCCATAATAGCAAGGGAGATAATGGTTCAAAATAAAAAGGGAGCCCAGAAAATAAAAGTTTTAATTTCCTGGCAAAAATTTTAATTAATAAAACAAGGTCAAAAATTTGGGGTGTCACAGATAGCTATTTGATGAAACAGATGAGACAGTTATCTCATATATCCCTCTTCCAACAGCATTTCAGGCATCAAGATGAGCTCAAAAGAAAATGATGCAATGAGATGAAATGATGTACTCTCTGAGGCGAACATTTTGATATGCTACACGCCCAAAATGGAGCTACGGATGCGGAGTTGCGACATGATGAAAAACGCAAATAAATTAGGGTTTCGGGGGAAAGTCAATCCTTCGGATTTTTCCAGATCTGAGAACACTGTAGCTGCACACGTCCCGATGTTCACCGGCGTTCGTAGATCACCGGAGTCGGTGGGAAAGAGGGACGGCGATGTGCTCCCGGGCCGGATCTTGCCGGATCCGGCCGGCGGGGAGCTGGAGCGGCGGCGGGGAGCCGCGGCGGAGGAGGCGCGGGCCGGCTGCGATGGAGCACGGCTTCGGCCGGCAAGGTGCGAGGCGGACGCCGGCGATGGCGTGTGGTGGCGCTGCGCGGAGGAAGATGGCGGCGGCGCGAAGGAAGCGGCGCAGGCGAGGACGCGGGCCGGGAGGGCCCCGCCTGGGCCCCGGCGGGCGACTCACGGGGAAGTGGTCACGGTGATCTCGGCGAATAGGGAGGCTCCACGTGGCGCTGGCGGGCGGACCGGACACGTCCATCTGGCGAAAATTCGTCCGGCGGCGCGAGGGGATGGGGAGGTTAGGGTTTCGTCTGGATTTGGAATGGGAGGACCTTTTTAGAGGTAGGAGGAGCTAGGAGGCTCCAAATTGAGCATGGTTTTCGGCCACGCGATCGTGATCAAACGCTCTAGATGATGGAGAGGGTTTTGGTGGGTTTTGGGCCAAATTGGAAGGGTGTTGGGCTGCAACACACACGAGGCCTTCTCGGTCTCTCGGTTAACCGTTGGAGTATCAAACGAAGTCCAAATGGCACGAAACTTGACAGGCGGTCTACCGATGGTAAACCAAGGCCGCTTGGCAAGTCTCGATCCAATCCGGAAATGTTTAACCCCCACACACGAAAAGAGGTAGAAAGGACCACCGGAGGAGATAGGAGCGCCGGAATGCAAAACGGACAATGGGGAAAATGCTCGGATGCATGAGACGAACACGTATGCAAATGCAATGCACATGATGACATGATATGAGATGCTGTCACGACCGGTTTTCCGGGTATTAATTTCCAGAAAATGGCCGTTGTGCTCACCAGCAAGCCAGTGAGTACTTTGAATGTACTCGCAAACATTAAGAACACAGGTATAATATAATTGATAATCATGCGCGAAAAAAATTTATGATCACATCGTCAGTCATAAATAAAATATCTTTTATGCATGCAAGCAGGTTATTATCATGCAACGTGAATAAGCGGTAATAGAGTGGGAATAAAAATGCCACAGTCGGGCGTCTGAGCGACACCACATAAAGGGCTTTAAAAGAAATGCCACAGTCGGGCGTCTGAGCGACACCACATAAAGGGCTTTAAAAGAAATGCCACAGTCGGGCGTCTGAGCGACACCACATAAAGGGCTTTAAAAGAAATGCCACAGTCGGGCGTCTGAGCGACACCACATAAAGGGCTTAAAAAGAAATGCCACAGTCGGGCGTCTGAGCGACACCACATAAAGGGCTTAAAAAGAAATGCCACAGTCGGGCGTCTGAGCGACACCACATAAAGGGCTTTAAAAGAAATGCCACAGTCGGGCGTCTGAGCGACACCACATAAAGGGCTTTAAAAGAAATGCCACAGTCGGGCGTCTGAGCGACACCACATAAAGGGCTTACAAGATAAATAATCACAATGAATATCCAGGAGGTAGAACCGTCCCAGGGATACTCGATAATATAAATAATGCAACGGGTTAGTCCATACAAGATAATAATCATAATCTTCACAAGTCACAAGTCACGGTCCAAGTTCTGGTTTAACAATTTCTCCTCCGAAGACCGACACTAAGACCAACACTTGACCCATCCCAGACTGTAATCCTTAACCATGGACACGGCTATTCGAATAGGTTTTAATCTCTGCAGAGGGTGTACTCTTTACCCCTACAACCTCGCGTAGCATGGGATCAAATTTATATCGCGCGCTCTAAGGGGTGGCCTCCCCTCTCGGTCCCAACCGGAAACACCCATGCCCCCGGACCAGGTGGCATGCCTACCGGCTACAACCGATATCTTCCACCATGGCCTCTCTGTACGGTGTGTGCTTGAAAGGGGTTGACGACTTACTGAACCATACCCTACCGGCGGCAGGGACAAGTGGTAGTACATAGCAAGTATGGGGGTTACTGGAAACAAGACTCGGTCTACGGTCGAATCAGGAGGTTTATAAGTTCCCTGCATGACATGTAAACAAATATATTTCAATCAACAAAATCACCACTCAATATACCTTACCATGCCATACCGGACATAACCGTCCCGACGGGGACCGGCGACAAGCTCACGCCTACCCAAGGCCGAGGCTTTCCCGGATTCCTTTCCGGCATGCATGCAAGGCACATGAGGATGATTACCATCACAATTATATTCATTTCCAACAGCAAGGAAATCACTAATATGCTTCCATGCAAATGATCATGTCACATGAAATAACGAGTCCTCCGAAGTAAGGTGGTGTCATAAACGTGTCAAATAACACACCAAAAACATTATGCCAGGGTTCAGAATGCTTGCCTTTAAGTTGTGGAGGGGTGAGGTGCTCTCCAAAACTTTTGAAAGTTTCTTCTCTCTCTCCAAAATCCTATTTTAAAATATATTTGAATTAACACATATTTCAAAAACAGTACAAAAAAGTTGTTTGAAATTTTTTCAAATAAATCTTAAAATAAACTAGACCAAATTTGAGGAAGGTAGGAAAAAGAATCAACTCATTTGGAGTTATATTTAAAAAGTTATAGCCAGTCAAAGATTTGGTCAAATCTGTTTTAAAAAAAATAGAAAAAGAAAACGTTTCAAACGAGATTACTCTTTCGGTGCAGAGGAGGCGTACTTGAGGCTTTACGCCTCCACTTAACCACGTGGACCGGCGCTGGGTCTCTGACGGTGGGCCCGCCTGGCCCACTGGTCAGGTTTGACCAGTCGCCCGCGTCGTCTCCCTCCTCTGCCCGAGTGGAGCGGGGCTCCGGCGATCATCGCCGGTGAACGGTGGCTCCGTTCAGAAAGCTGAGGCCACCAGTGGATTCAGGGGGCCGAGGTGGTTACTCGGGTAGTCGTAGGGTCGTCGGAGGTGGAGGATATCGCCGGCGGCGAGCTCCACGGCGGAGGGAAGCTTCGGGAGCAAGATGGATTTGGGGCTACGGTGGTTCCCGATCAAAATTGAGTAGGGGGATGGGTTCACGGGAGGATGAGGAAGTTTCTGGCGAAGAGAATGGAGAGGGGGAGGCCCTGGTGGTGCCGAATTGGCCGGGGCAGTGGCGGCGGCAGGAGTTGCCGGAGATGAGGAAGGAGACCTCTCCGGATCAATTGGCTGCCATGGGAGAACTAGGGGAGCATTCTAAGGTTGCCTGTGTGCTCGGGGAAGCTCGGGGGGGGGGGGCTCCTTTTATAGCTCGTCGAGGTCGGTTCCGCGGCAGCCAGATAACCTCTCCGGCGAACCGCCTCTCTGTAGCCAGGGCGACATGGCGGCGACGAGCGCTAGTGGACACGCTCGCGGATGAGCACGCGCTGTCCCAGGGGCCAGGTGGCGAGCGGGAGTGGCTTTGGCGGCGCCGACATGGACAGAGGCTGTCGGGCGGCGGCGGCGGCTAGCACTTGGCCTGCCGGACGCGGCGAGGGGCGGCTTGGCGCGTAGCTGTGAGAAGGGGAGTGCGTGGCGTGATGCCGCGGAGCGAGCCAAAGCCGTGGGGCCAGCGTGTCGGCTCGGGCGCGGCATCGTGCAATACGCGCGCTCTGGGCGCGTCCAGTGCACGCACGGGAGATGTTCGACACAATGCCGCGGCATGCTACAGGTCGCAGGTGAGGTTGGGGTTTACCAGATCGAGGTTAGGAGCAACTGGGAGTCTAGTGGACATGCTAGTTTGATCAGAGGTGCAAGCTCACAGTGAAATGCCAAAACTCATGTCAAAACTGGTCATGCCTACAGGGTACTCGATAGAATGCCACATGCACCTAGGCAACTCTTGGGGTGGCCAAAACTTCCAGATTGGGGTCTCTTCAGATGTACAAGAGGGTGGTGGGTTTAGTTGGTCAAATGCAGCAACTTGTTAGTGCAAGTTTTACAAAACTTTAATTCTGGACAGGAAATAAATGACATTATTTCATGAACCAAAAATATGCCAATGGGGGCATGCTCCTGGACTTAGGGGTTTGGTAGGGCTGTCTACAAGTAGGAGAAAGCACAAGATTATTGGAGCAAAATTTAATAGGGTTGTAGTAGACTTCACAAGGCTGGACCAGAATGAAGATGAGGTTGATTCACTCAAAATTTTCAAATAACAGCACTAGGTTTTTGCATAAAGTTGATTCATATGCTACTACCAACATCCCATAATTTTGGTGGAGGCCAGAAAGAAATATTTAAATGGGTTGTAGTGCAAATTGCACTCTGGACCAGAGAAGAAAAATTGAGTGTAGAGCTCAAAATATTTCATGAATAAAATATATTTTTGCATAAAAGTGATTTAAAAACATCACATGACATCTCCAAATTTTGGTTAGAATTTTAGGTGAATTTATCAAATGGTTGTAGTTCAAATATGGCCATATAACCTTGAAAAACCATTTTTCAAGAAAATAAAGATCAAGCAATTTAATTAGGTAATTAGTTATATTAAATAAGACAAGTTTCTCTTGACAGATTAAATAAGTCCAATGACATATTTGAAAAGATTTTTATATTGGGGAAAAACTCCATAATAACAAGGGAGAAAATGGTTCAAAAATCAAAAGGGAGTCTAGAAAATAAAAGTTTTAATTCCTGGCAAAAATTTTAATGTATAAAACAAGGCCAAAATTTTGGGGTGTCACACCGTCGACCCAGTATCGATCGGCCCTCGTGGTGTCCTCGTTCCCCGTTGTTCGCTAGCGCAAGCGTTCCGGTCATTCGCGGCTCCAGCGGTGGGTGAGACACGCGGTGGCCCGTCAGTCGGCCACCCCCAATTCGCGGCAATCGAGCCCGACGAAACTCTCTACGGCCTGTTCGACTGGCTCCGTCGAGACCACATCCGAGTGCGACAGCAGCGATCCCGCGGCGGAAGTCTTGATGGTCAACGGACCACACAGTCCTCCTGGCTTCCCCCGCGACGACGGAGGCGATGGCGGCGGCGATCCGTCGCGCGTTCATGAGGAGTAACGCCCCGAGCCCCTTTCCTCGCAGCAAAGGAAGATCTTCGCTGCCGCAATATGGATGCACTCCACACTCCCATTGTTGGAGAAACCCCCAAGGCCCGAGCCTTGGAGGAGGCGCACCTTGCCAACTTGGCTGAGCGCACTCGATTGGAGAACCTGCAGCATGCACTCGACGAGCGTGCTCAGCAGCGGATCCCCGAGTGCAGTCGACAACAACTTTTTCCACCTCAACCTCAGGTATATCGAACTCTGATTCAAAATCTTACAGCAGCGGCCCGCATAGCAGAGTCAATTCAGCCTTCCTAGTCTAAGGCTGGCAGAGGTCTGATGCAGTTCCGGGCCTTGCTCTGAGTGGCTGGAGAGCAGAACACAGTGGTATCTCAGTCGTGGAATAGGATTCATAGCAGATCTGTGGTGGCAGATACGGTTCAGTCGGCTCACAGCCCAAGATCGCACCCGTGGCGTGAGGGACATGGGCACAGGCAAGATCAGTACAGAATTCATGAGCAATATGATCACCGACTCGGCCACGATGACCGTTGTCGAGTTTCCACGCCTCCTCCGAGGAGCGGGTCATATGTGCCTCGGTAGCTTGATGACAGACGCCCCCACAGCGGCGGGCGAAGAGTACCAGCCGACCCAAGGGAGCTGGGCTTTGATGCGAGATCTCTTCTTGTTCAAGGTCTGGTTGACAGGAACAAAATGCACAGAGAAGGCCATGACAGAGATCGCCCGACTAATAGCAGAGCGCATGTTTTAGGTCCAGAATGTTTCAGCAGGGCCATTAGAGCCGCGGTGATTCCTCCCAACTTCAGGTTGGCGACTGGAGTTAGCAAATTCACTGGTGAGTCCAAGCCTGATACTTGGCTTGAGGATTACCGAGTGGCTGTGCAGATTGGTGGCGTCAATGACGAAGTGGCCATGAAGCATCTTCCTCTGATGTTGGAGGGTTCGGCCAGGGCATGGTTGACTCAGTTAGCACCAGGCAGTATATTCAGTTGGGAAGAACTTGTCCGAGTGTTTGTCAGGACTTTTGAGGGTACCTACAAGCGGCCAGGAGGGTTAACAGAGTTACAACATTGCATTCAAAAGCCGAATGAGACTCTGAGAGATTACATTCAGAGGTGGACCACTTTGCATCACACAGTGGAAAATGTATCAGAGCATCAAGCAGTTTGTGCCTTCAAGGAAGGCGTTCGGTATCTAGAGCTTAACTTGAAATTCGGGTGGACTGGAGATATGTCTCTGACTCAGATGATGGAGATAGCCACTCGGTACGCTAACGGAGAAGAAGAGGATCGACTCCGCAGTGGTAAGAGCAAACCAATCGGTTAGGACACCGGTGGCAATGCTTCCAATCGGAAACAGAAGCGCAAGGCCGAGCCAGTTGCTCCTGGTGAAGCTTTAGTCGCGATCCAAGGAAAGTTCAACGGGAAGCCCAAAGGGCCCTGGACCCCCAAGAAAGTGAAGGATCAAGCTGGAAATGATGTAATGGATTTGCCGTGTTACATCCACACCAAGAAGGATGAACAAGGCAACCTGATCTACCCTAAACATACCACTAGACAGTGTCGGGGTTTGATCGAGCAGTTTCAAGAGAAGCAACATAATGAGAAGGAAAAGGGATCAGATAAAGACGAAGACAAAGAGGAAGATGATGGTTTTCCCAACGTCACCTCCACTCTGATGATCTTTGCTGATGTTGAGAGCAATAGCCGATTGAAAGTTATCAACAGAGAAGTGAACATGGTTGCTCCGGCAACACCAAGTTATTTGAAGTGGTCCCAGACTTCCATCACATTCGACTAGTCTGATCACCCAGCGCGTATAGCCACCCCGGGGAGGCAAGCGTTGGTGGTCGACCCAGTTGTTGAAGGCACTCGACTGACTAAAGTGCTGATGGATGGTGGTAGCGGCCTTAATATCCTTTATGCTGAAACCTTGAAGGGAATGGGCATTCCGATGTCCAAGCTTAGTGAAAGTAATATGAGTTTTCATGGGGTTATACCTGGCAAGAAGGCCGAATCACTCGGCCAGATCGCCCTTGATGTGGTTTTCGGTGATTCCAAGAATTACCGTAAGGAAAAGTTGACATTTGAAGTAGTGGATTTCCAGAGTGCTTATCATGCTATTCTGGGTAGGCCTGCCTATGCACGTTTCATGGCTCGACCATGTTGCGTGTACCTCAAATTGAAAATGCCTGGTCCCAGAGGAGTGATCACTATCACTGGCAATCGGCAGAAGGCAGAAGAGTGCTTCTAGAAGGGCTCAAAAATTGCTGATGCACAAATGGCAGCAGTTGAAATGCAGGAATACCAGAAAAATGCAGATCCGAGTGATTTGCTGCGCTCCAAGAAGCCTGCCACAGATTCATCATTTCAGTCGTTTGGTGAAACCAAGCCGATTCATATTCACCTGACCAATCCTAATGCTGCTCCTACTCATATGTCGACATCACTCGACAACAAATAGGAAGAAGTGCTCATCCAGTTCCTCCATGAGAACTGGGACATCTTCGCATGGAAACCTTCTGACATGCCGGGTGTACCCAGGGGACTGGCTGAGCACTGTTTGCGAGTCGACCCAAAAGTAAAACCAGTCAAGGAACATCTTCGACGGTCCACCGTACAGAATAGAAAAGCAATTGGTGAGGAAGTGGCCCGGCTCCTGGCAGCTGAGTTCATTCGAGAGATTTACCACTCCGAGTGGCTCGCCAATGTTGTCATGGTCCCCAAGAAGGATGACTCACTTCACATGTGCATTGACTTCAAGCATATCAACCGGGACTGCCCGAAAGATCATTTTCCTCTCCCCTGCATCGACCAAATCATTGACTCGACTACGCGGTGTGAGCGATTGTCTTTTTTGGACGCCTATTCCAGGTATCATTAGATCCGACTGTATGGACCCGATGAGATAAAAACAGCTTTCATCACTCCATTTGGGTGCTTCTGTTATGTCACCATGCCATTCGGCCTGAAGAACGCCGGAGCCACATTCATGAGGATGATCTAGAAGTGTATGCTCACTCAAATCAGTCGGAATGTGGAAGCATACATGGATGACATTGTGGTCAAGTCACGTAAGGGTTCCGACCTGCTGGCTGACCTTGCCGAAACCTTTGCCAACCTCAAAAGGTATGATATCAAGCTTAATCCATCAAAGTGCACATTCGGAGTTCCTGGTGGAAAGTTACTCGGTTTTCTCATTTCCGAACGAGGGATCGATGCGAACCCAGAGAAAGTTGGTGCCATACTCCGGATGAAGCGCCCTGTGCGTGTGCATGATGTCCAGAAGCTTACTGGTTGTTTGGCCGCCTTGAGTCGATTCATCTCTCGCCTCGATGAAAAGGCATTTCCTCTTTACCGACTGATGAAGAAATCTGACAAGTTTGAGTGGACTCCTGAAGCTGACGCAGCGTTTGCAGAACTCAAAGCCCTGCTTTCCACCCAGCCGGTGCTTGCTGCCCCAATCAGGAAAGAGCCTTTACTGCTTTATATTGCAGCCACTGGACAAGTCGTCAGTACGGTACTCACGGTCGAACGGGAAGAAGAAGGAAAAGCCTATAAAGTTCAGCGCCTAGTATACTATATTTCTGAAGTCCTGACTCCATCCAAGCAGAGATATCCACATTATCAGAAGCTTGTCTATGGAATTTACATGACCACGAAGAAGGTTGCACACTATTTCTCTGATCACTCCATTACAGTCATCAGCGACACACCATTGTCAGAAATTTTGAACAACAGAGATGCAACTGGTCGAGTGGCAAAGTGGGCGATTGAACTCCTTCCCTTGGATATCAAGTTTGAGGCAAAGAAAGCTATCAAGTCCCAGGCAATAGCAGATTTCCTCGCTAAGTGGGTCGAGCAGCAACTGCCGACTCAGATTCACTCGGAGCATTGGACCATGTTCTTCGATGGATCTAAGATGCTGAATGGTTCTGGTGCTGGGGTGGTATTGGTATCTCCCTGAGGAGACAAACTCAGCTATCTTCTACAGATTCATTTTGATTCCTCCAGCAATGAAGCTGAATATGAAGCACTTTTATACGGGTTGCGTATGGCCATTTCACTTGGCGTCCGTCACCTCATGGTCTATAGCGACTCAGATTTGGTGGTCAATCAAGTAATGAAGGAGTGGGACGTCAGAAGCCCAGCAATGCCAGGCTATTGTAATGCAGTGAGAAAGTTAGAGAAGAAGTTTGAGGGTTTAGAGCTCCATCACATACCCCGACTAAAAAATCAAGCAGCTGATGATTTGGAAAGATAGGTTCCAAGAGGGAAGCCATTCCCAGCAATGTGTTTTTGGAACATATTCATACACCTTCAGTTCAGGAAGATCCTTTCACTAAAGAGCCCGCAATCAAAGAGCGCCACTGATCCAACTGAGGTCAAAGTCCCAGTCGTGGTCGACTTGATCATGGAAGTGTTGGTAATCACACCCGACTGGACAGTGCCATACATCGCGTACATTCTTAGGAAGGAACTTCCAGAGGACGAAGAAGAGGCTTGACAGATCGTCCGTCGATCCAAAGCCTTTACTGTGATAAGAGGACAGGTGTTCAGAGAAAGCGTCACTAGGGTTAGCTAGAAATGTATAACTCCAGAAGAAGGTCGGGTGATCCTCAACGACATCCACTTGGGGACCTGTGGTCATCATGCGTCCTCTCGGACCATTGTGGCCAAAGCATACCGAGCAGGGTTTTATTGGCCGCGAGAAAATGAGATGGCTAAAGAAATAGTCGACAAATGTGAAGGGTGCCAGTTTTACTACAACATGTCTCACAAGCCAGCATCAGCCCTAAAGACCATTCCACTCGTCTAGCCCTTTGCTGTTTGGGGGTTGGATATGGTTGGACCTCTGAGGACTGGTAGGAGCGGCTTTACTCAAGTGCTCGTGGCAGTCGACAAGTTCACCAAATGGATTGAAGCCAAGCCCGTAAAAAGCCTTGAAGCCAGTACTGCTGTCAGCTTCATCAGAGAGTTAACATTTAGATATGGTGTTCCACGCAGCATCATCACTGACAATGGGTCGAACTTCGCTTCTGATGAGTTCCGAGCTTTCTGTGCTTCACAAGGCACTCGAGTCGACTATGCTTTAGTCGCCCATCCCCAGTCGAATGGACAAGCTGAAAGAGCAAACAGATTGATTCTCAAAGGACTGAAACCTCGATTGATGCATGATATCAAGCATGCGGCCGGCGCTTGGGTCGATGAACTTCCATCCGTACTTTGGGGATTGAGGACAACTCCTAATTGGTCGACTGGACGAACTCCATTCTTCTTGGTCTATGGAGCTGAAGTTGTACTCCCGAGTGACCTGCTTCACAATGCGCCCTGAGTCGAGCTTTTCTCAGAAGATGAAGCAGAATAGGCTCGGCAAGACGCATTTGATCTCCTGGAAGAGGAAAGAGAGATGGCTCTGATCCGGTCGACCATTTATCAGCAAGACCCGCGTCGATTCCACGCCAGAAATGTGAGGGGACGATCATTTCAAGAGGGAGACTTGGTTCTCCGAGTGGATCAGCAGAAACCACACAAGCTCGCTCCTTGGGAAGGCCCCTTTATCGTCACCAGGGTGCTCCACAATGGAGCGTACTTCTACCTCTTGAGCACTGCGTTGGATTTCCTTGAAGAGGAAAGGATGATGCAGCAAAGTAGCGTAAGTATTTCCCTCAGTTTTTGAGAACCAAGGTATCAATCCAGTAGGAGGCTACGCGCGAGTCCCTCGTACCTGCACAAAACAAATAACTCCTCGAAACCAACTCGATAAGGGGTTGTCAATCCCTTCACGGTCACTTACGAGGGTGATATCTGATAGATATGATAAGATAATATTTTTGGTATTTTTGTGATAAAGATGCAAAGTAAAATAAAAGCAAAGTAAAAAGCAAAGGAAATAACTAAGTATTGGAAGATTAATATGATGAAGATAGACCCGGGGGGCATAGGTTTCACTAGTGGCTTCTCTCAAGAGCATATGTATTTTACGGTGGGTGACTGAATTACTCTTGAGAAATTGACAGAATTGAGCATAGTTATGAGAATATCTAGGTATGATCATGTATATAGGCATCACGTCCGAGACAAGTAGACCGACTCCTGCCTGCATCTACTACTATTACTCCACTCATCGGCCGCTATCCAACATGCATCTAGAGTATTAAGTTCATGAAAACAGAGTAACGCCTTAAGCAAGATGACATGATGTAGAGGTATAAATTCATGCAATATGATAAAACCCCATTTTGTTATCCTTAATGGCAACAATACAATACGTGCCTTGCTGCCCCTACTGTCACTAGGAAAGGACACCGCAAGATTGAACCCAAAGCTAAGGACTTCTCCCATTGCAAGAAAGATCAATCTAGTAGGCCAAACCAAACTGATAATTCGAAGAGACTTGCAAAGATAAGCAATCATACATAAAAGAATTCAAAGAAGATTCAAATATTGTTCATAGATAATCTTGATCATAAATCCACAATTCATCGGTCTCAACAAACACACCACAAAAAGAAGATTACATCGAATAGATCTCCACAAGAGAGGGGGAGATCATTGTATTGAGATCCAAAAAGAGAGAAGAAGCC